>NW_027292033.1:0-842 GCF_016086655.4 Lepeophtheirus salmonis | reverse complement strand
CCCGACTTCCTCTCCAACATTTTGGCTTGCTGACGCCGTGGACGGTGGTCCTGGAGACACCCAAAATGCTTGGTGTGCGCGAATGGAAATTCGTCGATCACGTTTAAATGTCATTTTCTCAACTTCTAAAAAAAAAGAGCTCATGTTTGTCACGTTTTGTAACTAATTTTTTATACTTTAATATATCTAAATATGAATTAATTTCAATTACTCAACCTTCATTAATGATCGAATTAGTAAGTGTTCAGATTTCAATGGACCACAAACATCCGTTAGACTCATACATTGAAAGCAAGCAGTTTTGATATGATAGAATAAAAAATCAACAAAGTAACCCTTACAATTTCAAGAATGTTTTAGAGGGGAGTAGCTTAGCTGTCATGACGTTTCATTAGATTAGCTGAAAGCAGCTAGTAGATGAAGTAAATAAACAATAATAATCCCACCACCGCATCTTACAAAGTCATTTTTACTCCTATATCGACCCTCAATTCTACTCTGAGTCCAACATGGACGTACTCTTATAACTACTTATGAAAATCGTGTCTATTTCGAGGATGTTAAAAACAAACAAAACCAAGAATCAACAGGGCTATCCTGACAATTTGAATAATGTTTTAGAAGAGAACAAGTTAGACGTGAACAAGTTTCATTAGATCAGCTACAATCAGCTGTGACAAGGGAGGAGGGGAGAAGGAAATAAACAAGGACATTGGCAAATATTACTCCGATCTCAATCTTCAATTCTACTCTGAGTTTAACAAGGATACAATTATAACTCATCAAGGTTACTGTCTGTCTTTGATACTCACATCCAAATGTTCAATCATTTTTTGCTCAAA
>NW_027292032.1:0-783 GCF_016086655.4 Lepeophtheirus salmonis | reverse complement strand
ATGTTCCAGGTGTTGGCTGTTAAATTTTGATGATAAATTGGTCATAACTTCCTTAATACTGAATTATATATTCTATTAACCTTGCCATTATCTATTAGTAAAGTTGATAATTCTGTAGAGAAAAACGCATGCAAGGAGAAGGGGGGGCATATGGTATCATTGTTTAAAATACTGATGTGATTATCAGCTGACTGCTTTATTATGAATTTTGAGGGTATAACGAAAGTATTTATTAGTAAAATCTTTTAATGAAGATATACTACGTATAATTGACTTAGACGTTTTTTATCCGTTACAGTAGATTTGAACACATCACACTCCATGAAATTGTAATTCATTATGAACCTTATTCCCAGAATAATAGCTAATGAAACAACAAAGTAGAGTATTTTGAAATATATTGGAAGTTCCAAGTTGAGAAAAAAGAAGCTTAAATTAAATAGAATCTACATAATAAAAAATATACCATCATACATTTATGTTAAATATACAAAATTAAACAATTGCAATCATATATCATCCCGATTTTAATGTACGGATCTGAGATCTGGAATCCTTTAAAAATTACTAGATTAAGTTCTTAGAAAAAGTACAAGCCAAGTTTTTGTTGTGCTTTCTTTCATTGAGAGATAGCGAAAACTATGAATACAAAACCAAAAGACTTCACCTTTGTTTCATAAACGTTCTATTAAGGTTTTAATTACAGTCCACGGAATTTTAAATATAAAGATAAACCCCACTCTGGCTACTAAACAAAGACCATCTCTTCCATGAAACGAGACT
>NW_027292031.1:0-1500 GCF_016086655.4 Lepeophtheirus salmonis | reverse complement strand
AATTCATTTAAAACTTACTTAGAAAAGTTGGACTCATTTGTCTATTATTTTGATATTAAAGAAAGTAAGCCATACAATGGAGAACAAAACTTAAAACAATAAAGGCTTACAGGAGTTGTTGAAACAGTCTATGAGAGGTTTAAGTCTCCATAGTGGATCGATGATTTTTTAGTGGAATTTACGGAAGAGAGGAAAACATCTCGATTGAAGAAGAGCGAGTATCTTTTAAAAAGGCATATTTTCCAATGATTTTAACCTTAATGTATGCACCGAATAAAAACTCTTTAATTTGATTAATTTTTAGCAAAATTTATTTATAATAATACGTTATAGTGTCTTGTCAATCCTTTCATATATTAGTTTTAATATTGTGTACCTCTTTAATATTTTATACAATCAAATTTATACTTGACTTGGTCACTCCCTTTTCACCCCTGGATCGGGTCTCATCCCTGTGTCTTAGCTTTTATATTATTTATTCCGTTTATTTTAAATAAACTATATGATATATTCTTTTTAAATTATACCACGTCTGGACCTCTCCTTAAATTCATTTAACTCGTTGGATTGGCAACGAGCCTGGATTAATCTATGCATTAGGATATCTTAGGTATGAACACAACATACATTATAAATATTTGTTTATCACCAAACTACCAGAAATTAATTCCATCCTAGCGATAATTACAAAAATAATCTAGATAGTGAAAAACTTTTTGTATTCAAAAGTTTGAATTCATAATATCTACCAATGTCAAGCCAAGATTTTTTGCTAAAATCAATTAAGCTGGCCACATAATTGCTATTTCAAATAGAAAAAAAAACAATTTTATTTGGCTAAACTGCATCAATAAAAGCTCATTATAAAAAAAATGAAATTAGTATTATTTTATAGAATACTCTAATAAATCATTTTTAGCAACATTTATGTGCCTAAAATATATTGTATTCATAATTTAAACTAACTTTCTAGACAAAATCAAGTGTGCATTATCGTAACTAGAGAACCAAGCCAGATATCGAGTTATACAGGTGTGCGCGTCTAAAACTGAACACTCCTTTAAATTTTACGCCATGATTCGCGATTTTATTGAGTTGTAACCGGTTTATACTTCGAGGCAAGGGTCTTGACTAGTTATAAACAAAACTCCAGCAAAATCTAAATAGCAACAGTGAAACAACAGCCGATAATATGAAGAGACGTCGAGTCGCAATTTTGGAACTTTCCGTGCGGGGAAAAACTCCCACTGAAATTGCAAAGTTCTGAACTGCAGCCGCACCACCATTTACAGCGTGGTAGCCAAAGGGACTCCTGAAGTGACCACATAATCTAAGTTAAGGCCTGGAAGGTCGGACAAAATGGTTGCTGCCGTGAAAAAGTATGTCGAGGACAAGAGAGGCAAGGTCACCGTCAGTGGCCTCTCCAGGTAGTTCAACGTCAGCAGAAGGACCATGGACCGGCTAGTTAAGAAAAATCTTGGTCTTAAGGTCTACAGGAGA
>NW_027292030.1:0-450 GCF_016086655.4 Lepeophtheirus salmonis | reverse complement strand
TTCCATTTATAAGTTTGACTTTGTCATATACGGTCTATATGGATAATTATATAACCTGGATACTTCAAGGTCACGCTCGATTTCTTTATTATTACAGAGTCACTTCTGTTATTGGAAAACAAGTGGAAGATGATTCTGGACTTGTAAAGATAAGGTGCATTTTTTTCTCAATATTTTGGTTTGCAAAGCATATTCTATTCTGGTATTACATACAAATGGTTATTACTACATAATATCCAATGATTCTTAATAGGTTATTGATTTCTTCATCATACTGATGGTTTCTTTTATTATAAAAAATAAGAAAATGGTGTATATCCCCTATCTAAATAAAATTGAAAAATATTATTATATGAATAAATGCAGTTCTTCAAAGTTACAAGAGAACTAATAGTAATAATGGTCTATCATATCACATTCATAAACATAGATAGATGTTCAAGTTTATTT
>NW_027292029.1:0-476 GCF_016086655.4 Lepeophtheirus salmonis | reverse complement strand
TAAAAAGCGACATCTTGCCTGGGGAAAAAAAGAAGGGGAGAGAATTGCCAGGGAGCGCTCTAGAGCAGCACTGGTGGTAGGAGTGCAGGCCAATTAGTTGCTATTATTCCTCCTATTGTCGGAGAACATCCATTAAGGAACAAGCAAGTTTCAAAAACGATTACGATTAGTAGTTCTATTAAGTATTAACTTAACTTTTAGAAATAATTAATAACTATTTGTTGAATTTGTGATGACAGGAGCTGAAAGTTGATAAGGAAAAAATAAATAGAATATTAATAATACTGGATTCAATAAAAGGAAGATCATGGTCTATAAAAAAGGGGACGAAATCCTGAAACGTTTTCCCTTTTCATACGCCTTTCGAGAGGAACATCAACATAAAGTTTGTGACTTTTGCTTTTCAACTGGACAAGCAATAATTTCGAGATGTTCCAGGTGTTGCGTCATATATTATTGTGGAAAACAGTGCCAAA
>NW_027292028.1:0-2899 GCF_016086655.4 Lepeophtheirus salmonis | reverse complement strand
TTTTGTCGGTCCCAGTAACAACTGTACCCCTAGGGCCTGTTTTACAATAAACGACACCATACAATAAATATTTCACAACGGCCTTATTTTAGACTTGCTTAATCCCATTTTTAAAATAATATGATGTACGAGTAGGTGTCAGGGGCTGCGCAACCGGGGGGGGGGAGGTTGATTTTTTTGCCCCTCCACTTTCAAGAACGGTGCACAGATCCAATATTATCATAAATTGGATAATAATATGCACCTAAAACATTTGAATGACCCATTTTGATGAAGGAGTCCAAAATTTATATTCATAATTTCAAAAATATTAAGTAATGCATTGATTCTTTAAAGGAATTGAGAAGAGGAGGATCGAAAGAGTAGAATAAAAAACACTTAATCATATTAAAAGTCTTTAATCAGAGTGTCATCACTCATCTTCTTCTTTTTCGATTCCGTTTATTTTCATGTAGACACAGAAATATTGTGAGGCACTTAATTTACAGTTATTTTGACTTTGAATGACTCTTTCAATTCGGTTAATTATTTTTTGGGTTTATAGGTAGATATTTTTATAGCTATAGTCATTATTACCAAATGGCCAACTACTTTAAGTTCAGAAGCATGGACAATTTTAAGAGTGAAGAGGTTTAGATAATTGCATGATGTATGTTGATAGGGCCATTGATAATTCAAAATCAAAATTTATCCCTTTGAATTTATAGCGCAGCAAAGTACGGACAATATGTTGAGATAACTTTTGAAGAATGTAGTCTTGGAAAAATGTTAGAGGGCACATACATATACTTAAGAATAGGGATTTTTATGACCCTAAGAATCCCATTGCATGATGAGTGAGGGAAGAAGCAGAACTTGCTCTCAAGTAACAATGTTCTTATCATATTTTGTCATTGGGTTGATGAGTCTGTATCGTATCTTTTCAGCCACAACAACATTTCACTGGTTTCAATCTCACTTTTAAACACAGTTAGCTTTATGCCTTGTTAACTAGGTAGAATTCTTAAACAATATCCATCAAAATATTCTCTACAGCACATAAAGGGTTAGTGTTAAAATCTACAAATTTGTACCATGATTTGTACAATTAATTTCCACACTCGATCCTTTTCCTCAAAAGTGTTACAATTCATTGCCAATAGCCTTAGCAAATTAGGACAGTACCCATCATTTACGTGGAACTTTGACATCCAGGCCTGTATTGATGAAACAGCAAGTAGTTTGAACTTTGCCGAAAGAAATCTATAGCACGATGAACTTTTTTAGTGGGTACTGACAGTCTTGAATTTATTTGCATTCGCTCTTTCAGACTGCATTCAGAAAGGTATGGCTGCATTGAAGAGATTATGAGTTTCACATTTGTCAGAGGGGGGGTATAGGGGGTGCAATTTTTTTATCACCCCATTTTTTGAGATATTGTCTAAGATTTAGCATTTTAGAAAGTTCTTAGGATTTACTGGGTGTAATGTAGATACATCCATGCAAATGTTATTTTGAAAAAAAAAAATTTGAAGCCCTATATCTTCTTATAAGTATATATCATAATCATACCTGCTGAATGTCTTTCAAGTAAAGTCAAACGAATGGGGCTCTTATCTTGAATACGTCGTAGAAAAGACGACATTGAGGGGAGTTACTTTGGTCGGGGGTGGAGGATTTGGTACATCAAACATAGTGGGAATTACATTAGGCATCATCCTCTTTTTTTCTTTTTTTTTGAAGCAGCATTCATGAATATTTAGTCCTTAAAATGCTTATCACAAAATCTAAGACTAACGTTGCATGACTCACTCGACCTTCCTCTTAAATCGGCTTGATGATAATTCTGAAGCCCTCTTTTTCAGATATCATCGTTAAGAAGAAATTTAAAGAAATGAAAACGGTTTGGTTTTACAATTGTCGGAACAATTTATCGCAACACATAAGTTCCTCCAATCGTTTTCATATTGGATTAAGGACACTAAAAAGTAAATGAGCTAAGTTTTGTTGTTGTTTGTGTCTTTTAAGGGCCTTAAAATTTATTATAACCAACTTAACTAATTAATGTTTGTTGAACTATTTAATTTTTTGAAGATTTATTTACTTATCTGCCTTGTTGATACACACTGAACGTTTGGAGGCCTACTGTCTCGGATTTGCCAATAGCGCTTCCTTGTAGCTAGACTTTTATATGTAAGTACTCTGTGATTATACTGTACATTTTTTTAAGTAGGAAGACTCTAAGAAAAGAGTCTATATGACAATTGAAATAAAAATCAAACAAAAATATGTAGCCAAATTATATTTAACCGTTCACGCAACCTCAATTTTTAATTAATTGGAAAATAATGAAAAGGGATATAACTTTTATCAATCACGATGAGAATAAAACTGTAATTTTGCTCTACAAAATCTCATCCATAACCATAACACCAAAAAAAAAAAAAAAAAAAGATGACGTTAGCATATTAGACATTCTTAAACCTATTAGAATTCAAGATGATCATTTTTTCCCTTCATTGAACTGCCTGTAGTTTATTTCCTTTGAGTCTCTTTAACATGCTCTATGTGGATTTGGTTAACAAACATTATGGATTAAGATAAATTATCTGACACGCATTAGGTATGCTCGCAAGAGGGACGAGCTTAAATATAGCAGGTTCATGTGCAAAATAGATTGTACAAGGCCCAATCCTAATCTGAATACGGGCCAGTTTTAGTGTGAGCGGAGCCTGGGGTAAGATAAATGTACAGGGATCTTGTCTTTCTTTCCATTTTGAAAATTTTAATTTATTTGGGAATCTTATTTTTCTAGAAAATAAAATATGGATGGATCGACGTAGCTCACTGGACAACGCGATTGTGATTGTTCCTAGAAAAGGAAATATACTTCATGTATGTATATGGACTCCAGAAGACA
>NW_027292027.1:0-803 GCF_016086655.4 Lepeophtheirus salmonis | reverse complement strand
CAATATGAACCTTATTCTCAGACTAATAGCTAATGAAACGACAAAGTAGAGTATTTCGAAATATATGTGAAGTTCTAAGTTTAAAAAAGAAGGCTTTAATTAAATATAATCTACATAATAAAAAATATACCATCATAAATTTATGTTAAATATACACAATTAAACAATTGGAATCATATGACTAATAACAAAAAAATTATATATAAAGAATATTGAAATAATAGATTGATTCAAATAATATTTGTCTTGTTCTGCCATCGGAATCCAGTTAAATATGTCATAACTTTAGGGTGCAAAACACAAGCGAGACGTGGAGTTTAATCAAAAATATAATCACCCCTCTTCTTCATGTTGAAGTTGCTATATACAATTGTGTACAGGATAGATATATCTCTACCGATGAAATGTAACTAATTATTATTAATAAAGTAAATGTCAAAATCATAAAATGAGACAATAAATATACTAATAAAAAAAATGTTACAAATAAATCCATCTTAAAGATTTAGAGCAAAAGCTAATTATGTAATAATGTCCGGCGATATTACTCCTTATTAAGAGCATCAAAAAAGATATTTTCTCCGTTATTTATGTTTATATAACAACATATATATATACACAATTATACATTATTATATCAAAATGGATATTAAATTAGATATTTTTAAAGGATATCAGATTTATATAAATATATGATTTAGTATATACCAATGGGCCATGGCATATATAGCTATGTACAATATACTAATATATATATATATATATATATCGATCCAACCAAGTACTTGTACTAACCAAAACAA
>NW_027292026.1:0-1728 GCF_016086655.4 Lepeophtheirus salmonis | reverse complement strand
AATTGCTCCTGCTTTTGAGTACATATAAAATTCATATCTCAATTATAATACTCGCCGCAATGAAGGGGTCTAAGCATTAAGAAGAAATAGCACTAACCATTGTTAATGTGATTTCCTGCTCCTTTATTGGCCCGAACAACGCCGGGTAACTCTTTGCAAGTATAAGAAGTATAATTTGTAACCATGTTTGTTTGTGTGTAATAAAGTAACGCGTAGAATTTGTTTCGAACTTATAAGCTGTGATGCAAAGCGACTGCATAAAACGTATAAATGATGAACTCGAAACTGGATTAAATATTTGCGTGTGCTCATAAGAGACGGAGAGAAATCCTCTGGATTTATTGCAGAATTATAATTGTAAGTACTTGTTGGACTCAGAGTATAACTAAGGATCAACATTAGAGTAATTCTTGCACATGTGCATGTGTATTTCCTTCTCCCCCACCCATTTCATCACAGGTGGTAGCGGATCGATTAGAACATCATGGCAGCCAAGCTACTCTCTTCCAAAACAATATTCGTATTGTCAGGGTTACCATGTTTCTTTTTTGAATTATTCTTTTGAATATGTCCAAAATGTTACCGATTAATATTCATCACTTGTTATCGTGTAAGTGTTCGATAGACTTAGAGTTGAATTGTTGATCGAAAACTGAGTACTGCCTATGTCTTTTCTCCATTCAAAAATTCTTTGAATTGTTTGCGTTTGAAATTTATTGCACACAACAATTTTGTTGTGTGCAATTTCGGTTCAATTATATTATATGCGGACAGTCAAACTATCAAATTTAAAAATTTAAAAAAATCCACCACAATTGCTTCTCTGAACAGAATGTGACCTTCAAGTTGTACAGATATTGTACTGGTCCCATGGGCATTTTAAACTCCACCGCATTTCTATGTATCAATGACCCCTTCTAAAATGCTATTTTTGAGACTGCTCTCAGATTGAACAACTGAAGTACTGGGCATCAAGGTAGTTTCAATTCCACCAACATCGTATTTCCATGCATCAAGAAACTTTTATGTATTAATTTCTGATTGATTATTTTTATAAGAAAGCATGCAATTGACAACATTAACAATGAGTATCAAGGAAAGAAATATTAAATTTATATTTTACTTTTAAATATTCCTAAATGCACAAATATGTTAATGAATTCAGAATATTTTAAAGAAATCTTCTTACTTTGTTATATTTGTGAAAAAATCTAGACAATTTTTATTTAAACAAAAAGTCAATACGTATGGAAGTGCAATTTCATGATTTCAGTATTGATACCTTTGATATCATAGATTTTGAAGTGATAATCCCTTTTGGTAGGGCTTCAAAGCATATGACTTCAGCAATACCATCAAAGACGACCTTGGTTTATATTCTTACAGAAGGGGAAGGCGATACCTTCTTACCACGAAGATGAAGGACATGATTAAAAATTCACCGTGGACACTGCCTACAACCCAAAGAATGACTGCTGGCTTGTGGTAGAGGACAGGGGTAATATTCCTCCTGTAATGAAAACCATGTTCCAGTCCAAAATAATGGTAATTTGCTTGATTAACAGTGATATTATTTAGCTACTGTGTAGCCAAGATTGACCAATTGTATCATAAACTTATGGTAAAGGAGGAACGAGGGTCATTATCTACAGCACTGGCTACTTGTGATGATTTACATCCTTCCCATATTAAAAAATGGTAATGTTTCTTGAAATCTGTTGAATATCA
>NW_027292025.1:0-553 GCF_016086655.4 Lepeophtheirus salmonis | reverse complement strand
TTGATTATTCATCAATTTAATGAAAAACAAAAATCAATATTTGTTTTATTAACAACTATAATTAATTATACGATTATAACATAAATATAAACATATACTATTAAGATGGGTTTGTATCCATAACCAATTATAATGAATGCAGGAGATAGACAACTAAAGCCTTCAAACAAAAATACATAATCTTCTACTTTACAAATAATTTTTTTGTAATTTTTTTAAATGTAAAGTGTGCAATATCCAAATATTTTTATCTCCTTTTTCAAATATTTACTGTGCAAGTTACAAACATCACATACAAAAAACTTGTGTTTTATTCTTCGTGTTTAAAAACATCTGGAAGTTCCCAATCCGGATCAAAAGATATAGATAAATCCATATTTGTGTTGTCATCCTTACAATTCTTACAGAATCAATCTTAGGAAACATAATGGAAGAACTTAAAAGTACGAAGAGTGATTTTATAAAATCAAAAGTTGAGACATATAAAGGTCATGTCACACGGAGCATTAATTAACTAATCGTTTAAACAGAATTGAAATAGTAGAAATTTCTC
>NW_027292024.1:0-1561 GCF_016086655.4 Lepeophtheirus salmonis | reverse complement strand
TGTGCACAATTTTATATAGCAACTTCCACATGAAGAAGAGGGGTGATTATCTTTTTGATTAAACTCCACGTCTCGCTTGTGTATTGCAACCTAAAGTTATGACATATTTAACTGAATTCTGATGTTAGAACAAGAAAAAATTATCTGGATCAATCTATTATTTCAATATTCTGTATTTATAATTTATCATTATTAATAGTTATATGATTTTAATTGTTTAATTTTGTATATTTAACTTAAATGTTTAATGGTTTATTTTTTAGTATGTAGATTATATTTAATTAAAGCCTTCTTTTTTAAATTTGAGCTTCAAATACTCTACTTTGTCTGAACACCATTTCTTGGAGCCCATCAACCATAGCTAAGCCTTAAGTGATAAAAAAGTAATATTTATTGACTATGTAATATTGGAAAACCTAATTATCATACCCAAGTCTTAAAGCGAAGTAAGTAGTCTCAGACAAACTAGTTGCAAACCATCCAAAGCTACTACCCCCGTTGTTGTGACCATTTAAGCAGTTGTTTTTGCCCTTTACTGAGTTGTGTATCATAATTCTTGATATGTTTAGCTAAAATAGAATCATATTTTATCGTTAGATTTAAAAAAAAATTGCATACTTACTGTGAGATAGTACAAAATTCAGAGTTCCATTTCGATATTAGTAAATATTTTATACTTTTTACTGATAACTTGATCGTCATTTGGTGTGGATGACTCAAAACATTTTTATATGTATTTCTATAAATGACATCAGTACCAACATCCTCTATTAATTTAATGATGGTTCCTTGGGAAGGGATATGTTTACCCTTGTATTTCTCCATAAATTTTTTGAACGTAGATAATTATCAATGGATAAGGTACATGCAATAAGCATCGTTGTGAGATCAAAGTTAAAGTCTGACTTGATGTATTCATCGTTAAATTGATTTTATGAGGATAATGAGTGGCGTATAATTCTAGACAGGGGACTAAAGGCACATTTATATCGACAAATCCAACAAACCATCTGTTTCTCATCCGGTAAGTATTTTCCAAATTCCTAGGCCTCCATTTTCATAAATCCAGACAGAAGGCGACGTTATTTTAGGCATTTTATTCAGTTCTCTATCGACTATCCCCATCTAATATTATTATATTAATATTGAATAATAAAGGCGGGAATGATAACGTTCTTGCTTAATAGAAGAAGATGTATATTATTTAATCAATGATGCCATAAGTATTTCTTCTCTTCTCCTCGCACGCTTTTGTATTCTTACCAAAATTATCACCCTTACTTATAAGTATAGTTGATAATATTGTAGACGATGTAAAACGATGCTCTTAATAGGGAGTAATATCGCCGGACATTACTACATAATTAGCTTTTGCTCTAAATCTTTACGATGAATTTATTTATAAAATTTATTTATTAGTATATTTATTGTCTAATTTTATGATTTTGACATTTACTTTATTATTAATAATTAGTTAGATCTCATTGGTAGAGATATATCTATCCTGTGCACAATTTTATATAGCAACTTCCACATGAAGAAGAGGGGTGATTATATTTTT
>NW_027292023.1:0-2525 GCF_016086655.4 Lepeophtheirus salmonis | reverse complement strand
TCAATGTTGAACTAATGAGCGATAAACATGAAATAAATAAATGGCGTTCATTTGTTTATTGTCATAAAGGGTGGTCTTTTATGACTATTTTTTTTTAAATAATACAATTTTTCCTGGTTTATTTTTTGGGAATATTACCTTTGAAGGTGCTTAAAATAAATATTATTAATTATTTATGTACATTGATTATTCTTATGTAATATTTTATGAAAGTCCTGTGTCAAATCACTGGACGTATATGAAATAACTATTATAGATTAAGTTAGAGTGCAATTTTCTAATTAATTTCTGATTGCTAAATGTTTCGTTAAAATCTGAATTTTATTTAACACAAGATGGTTAATATAAAGTAGAATCAAATTCAAAGGGGATGGTTGTAAACATGTGAGGAAGCAATTTTGTAGGGTCAAAATAGGATAGGTTTGGGATTTTAGGACCAAAAAGTTTAAATAAATAAGGGTTTGACATTTTTGAAATTAATACATTATTATTCTTGGTTCTTCCATATTCCATAAGATTAAAGTGCCTATGAACTAAAATTTACATACGGTTATTAGGGTTTTTTGGTCAAAACATAACCAACCAGTTACAAAAATATCCCCAAAAATAATAATTTTACTGTTTCTATTTTTTTAAACTATAGATTTAAATAAAATATACTAAGGAGTTTCTTGGGGGTATCGGTAGTATTAAAAAAATATCAAAAATCTACTTATTGCTTGAAAAAAACGTTAGGGCCCAAACCTTTCTACTAGAGTTATTTGATTTAAATGAAGTTTTTATCAACATTAAAAATAGATCAAAAACATTGTTTGATTACATCTTATACATACGGATTCTAAAACAAAATCCCAACACAGTGAAAAAGTTATGATTAGAACAAAGCTTCCCTATTAGTAATTATCATCGTTCATATTTACAGAAATACCAATCTCATCAAGTGGATTAATACCATTTCTGCAGTAATGTCAAATAAATATATACTCTAATGTCAATTTGATCAATGCTGTCAACTGTAGAGTGCTAGGTGAGCTAAAAAATTACCCAAGCCAGGCTAGGAGGTGAGTAACATTTTATAATTTCTAACTTCCACTTGAAAAATAAATAAATCTGATTACGATCATTCTCCAGGAAGGGCGATGAAACAGTCCGGATGTATAAAGAGGCTTAATTGTTTTTTTACAAATAAGCTTACATTAATTTTATTATTCCGTCATAAACTAAAACAAAATTAAATATTGGAGTTTTTTCCTATTTTTTACCTTTTCAAAATTAAGAAAATGCAAGCAAACACTTTTCAAACTAAATTTATATATTTTTTCAAGTACTATGTGTTCATATTCATAAGCATGCAGTTGATACAATCCATTCTAGCTTCGGGATTTACATAATAATTTATTTCTATATCAAAATGAGGAAAAGATAATTATCTACCATGATTTTTTGAAACGCTTTCCCCTTTCAAACAGACATTATATGCCTACAAGACTTTAAAACAAGATCTCTCCTTTATCTAATTTTTTTCATGTCACTCATGTTTGCTTTTCTGCATTTTTTTAACTTTTTTCCAGGTTCTGGGTATCTAGTGATGTTTTAACATTTATTTGTAGAAAAAAATCAGAATATTGTATTTCTAAATTTGTTCATAGGAGTGGCATAAAGTTTTTAATACATACTTTTCAGTTCAGAGATGGGTAGTCTAGAAGGGTCAACCTACATATAAACCAGTACAATGGTTGATATAAATATAAAACTGCAGAAAAATAGATCATTTCAGAAACCTAATGGATCCGGTAAATTTGGGATTGAAGCTCCCAAAAATATTTTAAGAATCCTATGACATAACTAATGGCTCCATTTTAAATTGTGGTAAATTTTTATTTCCCTTTGAAAAGGTATTTGTATTCTTGTGGATAGTCAATACCCTGGTACTTGAAAATAAATCCAGCAGGTTGGGTACTGAGCAGTTGATAATTATGCAAAGGTTTTTAAAAACTCCTGTTTTTCAAAATGTCGGTAGTCGAATTTTAAAATATCTTACTAGTAGAGCAAATGATAGGAAGTTCTCAGCACAATTTCAAATTGCATCCGGATATATGTAGTAAACTATTTAACATTGTGGTTTATGCTTTTAGAAATTATCCGGCTCTGCAAATACTACGAGAGTTTAGTTTGCTCAATTTAAAGGAAGTTAGATAAAAATTATTTTCTCCAATTCTACTGTCAGATTATCAAGTAGAAAACTTCATGCTAAAAAAAAGGACCAAAACAATCCAATATATCATTTAAAATGATAAGACTCTTATCGTAAAGAAACTGACACCGTTGAAGGCTTTAAAAATGGGGGAATTAAGAAGGATGATCATTTCTGCAGCTGTTCGCTATACTGTTTTTACGATTGAAATTCCAGATGATAACATCTCAGCTTTTAAGTTTGCAGGATATCCTACAAAATTTTATAATTCCCTCTTAGCTGGATCCTTGATGGGTATGTACGAGTATAAGGTTATTCGTAATTTCAAAAG
>NW_027292022.1:0-1202 GCF_016086655.4 Lepeophtheirus salmonis | reverse complement strand
TATGTTTTTATTTACAAAAACTGTCATCGTTATTCCTGTATTCTTTTTCATCAGCACTACGCCGTCATTAAGTCAATAGAGTCCTAAAGTACATTGGTGTTGTCAAAGATTAAGGAAGAACTTGTGGAAGGATATCTCACCTTAGATGAGACTACAAGTAGATCCCAACAGTACTTATTTTTCCATGGACACGGAGCATGAGGACTTGTACTTCCAACCTGAAAATCCCACAGCATAATTACTCAGGACCAGAAAGACCCCGAGCATGATGACTCGGACTTGACCTAACCACTGAGCAGATGGACTCAAGTACTAAATCTTTGCTCTTTTCTTTAATTATATTTAGTATTTACTATTTAGCATAACTAATTAATAATTATTTATGGAGTACAAAGAGGATCTACATATAATGAAGATGCAAAATAAGAAATGGGAAATATGAATTTCTTAATAGTTTGTTTCTTATATTGATTGTACTTTGTAGGTTTTATTGATGATAACCTCGGCCTCACTCATCAGTACACATTTAAGTTTAATATTTTCCCCGCCTTAAACGAGACTACAGGTAGACATTGCTTATTTTCCCATATACCCGGAGCATGAGGACTCGAACTTTGCCTCAACATTGAAAAGGTAGACTGAAATACAGGTCTGATTAATGGATCTATACTCTTTTCTTTATTTATATTTAGTATTTACTACATGACCGATACAGATTTTGATTATATTATTTAAAGTGAATAAGTATATATGAAACATGAAGAGGATCTAAATGAATATGCAAGATAATTAATGAAAACTACGATATATATTGATTGGACTATGTGGGTTTTATTGACGATAATATCGATGATATTTTAAAGGCCTCATACACCAGTACATATTTAAGTAAAGCGATCAAGTTCCACTATAAAAGAGGTCTAATATGCCGTGAATGGATAAATTTATTGCAATTGATTTATTTATTACATCAATGTTTTTCCTGCATACCATTGAGACTGAATTGAAGCGCTCGTCGTAGCACCAATCGTTTTTGATCACCAATAATATAAACAAAATTTTACTACTGGTATTTCAGAAGAGGCGGTTATCTTCTGTTCACCATGAGCATTCAAGTGTCATTCAACATCATTCGGAAATTTGCTTAAGATTTCTGACTTAGTTTTTATTATTATTGACCTTTATTGGCACGTATTTAAAAA
>NW_027292021.1:0-5091 GCF_016086655.4 Lepeophtheirus salmonis | reverse complement strand
AGAGGCAGAAAAAATGTTGTCGTACATAATTTATAACAGTTGGAAACTTAATAATAATGGTGTCTAATCGTATAATGAAGAGATAATTATAATAATAATATTGCTCCTCTGGGAGTAAAGCTAAATCGAATCCGCTCGCTTTATTTTTATGACAACTCCGTTTTAATCAACAAAGATCTGAGGCTATGAATGTGACCAATAATATTCAAAAGGTCATAACGGGGCCAATTAGAGTCACATTAATTAATGGAAGGCTCTAAATTATAGCTAATATTCTTAAGTAATACATCCCATCCCTTAAATTTGAACATAAATCCCATAATGGACCAAATATGTCTATAAACTTTTTGGGCATTAATATTTATTAAGTAAATAAATAAAAGGGGAATTTCTCAATAACTTGATTTTTACTCAAGCGTATTTTATAAATAGTTGATACTAGATTAATGATTGTTACAATGCTCTTTAAATAAAGAACATTGGATTCTTCTCATAAATTATATTGAATAAATACAATTGGGTTTGACGTCATAATTATTACCTTGGTAAGTATTGATTCGAATTAGTTGTATAAATGGGAAAGCAAGGAAAAGGAAGATTTGGAACTGTGTGTCAAGAAATTTAATTTATGAGGATTTGCATGGATCTTTCCAAGGGAGTATTTGAATATATGGATCTTCATCCACTCATCCTTCGTCTTCCAAAGGAATTCATATTTTCCCATTGGGATATCCGTGCAAGTTGATACACACTGTCTCATTTCAACTTCATTTATATATGATTGGAAGCCTGAGGAAAATGGAAACTATAGAATCTGCTCAGCACATTTCTTACCCTCAGATTATATAACTATGCCATGATTAGAGAGGAAGTACATGAAAAGAGGTGTAGTTCTGGCGTTATCTCCACGTTTCTCCTTCTTACTTCCAACCACCAACCAAGAATGGATCCAGAAATTGAACTGCTTCATCCGTCTAGATCATTATGTGAGCCAAGCCTCTATCAAAAGAAGTATCTATTGATAAATTGACGTATCTCTACCTACTCAGCTTGAAAACAGCATCTTTGCTTTATCAATGTACAGCATCGTTTATACACTGCTATAGCACTAAAACCCATTACAACTGTGTCCATCTTATATTGAAGAAATACTTGTCCCTGAAACTGAAGACGATAATCAAAGACAAAGATAACAACCCAAGAAACTTTGGTGGTAATTTGGTTAATCCCCAGAAGATATTTCAAGCTTTGTAAATCTTTGATACCATTCGAATGTTTAATACGTATTACTTTGATATAAGATGAATTTCCTTTGTATTGATTAATTATTAAAGGAATAGTGTAGCATTATTCCATTAATTTGAGTCTATTATTAATATAGATATATCGGATACATGACGATTATTAGCATAAAATGCCCTTTCATGATAAATTATGGATCTTTTTGGTCATACCAGCGTCATTCAAGCCTCATTATTTCAGGATTTGATTTTAAATTATGCATGATTGTATGTATAGAAATGAGTAAAAAAATAGACGAAGCCTCATTGTATTCATATATTGAAGGGCATTCAGAAGGCTCATCTTTAATGTACGAAATTATTTAACGTACGACAATTAGTAACTTTTTATAATAACTTGCCTTACTAACATATAACTTTATGCCACCAAAACAATACAACCTCGTCGTTTACTCTTAGGAAAAATTTCTCGATGAAAAACAATTCTTTTGTCCCTCTCTTCTCTCTTGGATATAAAGAGGACTTGAGGTAGATGAGATTGATGTAGGTGGAAGGCTTGAAGAGTGCTCCGGAAGTTTATGAAAAAATTTCTTACAATTGATCAGAGAAGCTATATTGCTTTCTTGATATTATTTCCTTTCTCCTGTTAAAAGCTTCACATTAATAATTTTCAGTAATCAAAATGGTTAATTCCTTCGATGAAATGCTATTCTTTAATAGCCTTTACAATTTAATTTCTTTACTGTTGGACCACTCATTCATTCTTTCAATTCCAGGATGATCAGAGGAGACCATAAATAAGAGATATTATTTTATCTTACTAAAGTATTCAGATATATATTTTTTCCAATTGAACCATTTAATTCCATCTTTTTGTAGACAATTTTTACTACTTGAATTAAGTAATCAGTACAATCTATATTTTACTGATTTCACCATGCAGCAGCATTTTGACCCACTGGCTGAAATCCACATTTACTATTGTTATTTGAGGAGTAGAATACGCATATGACCATTAAAACTTTCAACAGATATTGATTGGGCCGTTAAAACCTTCTCTATAAAATCAAGTTGTTATGGTATAACTACAATTCAGTACGATTTATACGAAACTTTCAGCATTTGAAAATGAATTATTCATTACTTTATCTTGATTACAATTAATAAGAAATGTATGTAACTACCAAAAAATCGAGTAAAATGAAGTATCTTACTTAGAAGCTAATATCGTTTTTATTTTTTCTTCAAGCTCTTTATATTCTAGGTAAAGTTATAGAATAGACTTAATATTTAATTGAAAAAAACTCGACTTCGATTGATTTTTGGTCAATTTAGTTTGTAATATTTATTAAGATATTTAAATATAATAAGCCGATCAGGCTGCGTGAATATAGATTACAATAATATTCAAAAAAAAAAATTGAACAGTTTGTTATGATTTTTACTAAAATAATGAATAATAATTTAAATTTATTTTTCCTGTGCTGTATATTTGAGGCGAAGTTATAGAATAGACCTTATATATCAATTTAAAAAAGTCAATTGTATTGATTTTTGGTCAGTTTAATTTCTTAATGTTTGTTTAGAAATTTAAATATAAAAGGCATCCAGTTTTGGAAAAATTACGAACCATCTCTTATTGTTCCTTATCCACACAACGAAGTGTCGTCGACATAAAGGTCGAATTATCGAAATAGGAGGTGGAAAAAAGTTGGCGTACTTAATTCATAACGTTTGGAAACTTAATACAATGGCGTCTAATCTTATAATTGTGTGAAAAGCAGAGACTATATTAATATAGTTCCTCTGAGAGTAAAGCTAAATTGTATCACTCGCTTTATTTTTATGTAAACTCCGTTTTAATAAACATTACCAAATATTTGGGGCTATCAATATGACCAATTATATTCAAAAGGTCGGAATTTGGTCAATTAGGGTCAAATTAGTAAATGGAGGATCTAAATTATAGGTAGTATTCTTTAATATCTCATCCGATCCTTCAAATTTATACATAAATCCCATAATGGAGTGGAAAAAGGTTCTAAGTTACAAATCAAACATTCATCATGCAGGTGGGATAAATTTCCATGCAACCCCTCTAGAAACTGGACAATTTGGCAAAACTTCTTTTTCTTTCTGTAAAAACTTAACTAGAATATTAGCAAATCCAACAAAATTGCGTCCATGATCACTCCAAAAGACACTGGGAGCTCCTATTCGTCCAACAAACCGGACAAATTGATCAAATCTTCAACTCAATTACTTTGCAAGTTCGAGATGCACAGCACTAGTTGAAAAGTAAGTAAATAAACAAATAAAAGACTTTCTTAATTTTTTTTTCTTTTAATTATAAATATTTATCGGATCTGCATAGTCAATTCCAGTTTGTGCAAATGGAGGAACCACATCTACCCCTGCGATAGGTAAATCAGCAATTTTCTGAGAAGACGGCTTGGCTAAAGAACGTTGACATCTAACATATTTGCGTATTATTGAATTGACAAATTGTTTCCTTCCCGAAAACCCAAAACGATAACCGAGTGATGCTAAAGTTGTAGCAGGACCAGAGTGAAGTAATCTTGCATGTTCATGTTCAATAAGAACAACAGCAAAACGTGATAGATTTGAAACTAACATTGGACGTCAGATGTTAATATTTCAATGTTATTAAGGTAACCTCCAACCTTTATTAATTGATCATGAGTATACCCTACAATATCTGAACTTACAAGACTATCTTTCTTGATAACGATTTACCATGACTCTAAACTTGAATTGATTATCAAAATAGATTTCTTCCTCATGTCTCACAATATATTTTATTGTAATTTCTAGCCTTCAAGAGAAAGTGCTCCATCTGGTTTGGGACACTTCCCTTTAACAATATAGGTAGTCATTTTAACTATGATATATATCTCTGAATCTTGATCAAAGACGAAATTGTATTTAGGATTTGAGATAAAGGAGTGAGAATATCTCGAACAAAAAGTTTGTTAATAGATTTCTTTTTCACAGTCTATTTCATTATTTTCTTCAGCAGTAATAACAAACGTCTTTGGAAAATCTTCTTCTTTTAAACCAGACCAGTGAAGTCCCTTGAACCCTCAATCTATTTTTACAAATTGAGTGGCCGACAATCCAAGGCATCCATGTTCGGCAGGATTATGTACTCCGAATACATGACTCCAACATGATACACCTATAATATCTTGAATCCTCTGTACCCGATTGGCAACGTATGTTTTCCAATTCGATACCTTACATTGAATCTAATGAAAAAAAAACAGTAGAATTTGTTCATACACGAACTCTGTAAATTTTAATTGGAGTTATTGGCTAAAAATGTTCAATAAGGCGAGCACATAAAAGTGTAGCCTCTAATTCTGGGCGTGGAATTGTGATTTCTTTGAGTGGTCTGACTCTAGTACGTGATGTGAGAAACCCTACTTTGAAACACTCATCATTAAGAACAAACCATACATAAAGCACTACACTCCAACCCTTGGACGAAGCATCTCCAAAAGCACAGAACTCAACATCTTTATTATTAAAATTGGGGTTCATGACACATCTAGGAACTGAAAAGGATTGAGGAAGTCGTAATTCACGTTTCCATTGTAACCATCTCTCAGCCAGATCTCTTGGGAACAAGTCCTCCCATTTTATCTTCCAATTCCTTCTTTCTTGAAAGATGAGTCTAGCTATAAAGAAAATAGGTGCAAATCTACATTGAGAATAAAAATATATCAAAGATTCAGATAACACCTCCCTTTTCGTTGGTGATTTTGAATCTTCGTTAAAACCCATAAACAGATGAATACAATCTTCCTTTCGATTCCAAGAGTAACAA
>NW_027292020.1:0-802 GCF_016086655.4 Lepeophtheirus salmonis | reverse complement strand
GCTTTATAAATGTGAAATATGCTAAAACTGATATTAAACTCTATCACTCATTTTGCCTTAATTAGGTTAAAAATTTGATATTTATTAATAAATGCAAATTCTTGTTTCTGATTAAAACCTCTTGCTTTAAAAATTCAATGAACAAATTTGAAAATGTTTGTATCTATGCTACTATAGGCAATACCACTTATTTACTATATTTGGCAGAATTTTGTAAAGAAAGCCCTTGAAAAAGGGTTTTATTTTCATTTAATAGAAGAAAAATAAATATTAAATGTTGGAAAAGTGTACATAAAATTGAATTTATCATTCAAGCACTTTTCGAATTATCCCAAAGTTTTCATTTAGAAACTCAAACTATGATAATTTAAATTGCATTTTTGCAACCATTCTTTATAGGCCTAACTCAAGCAATGTTTCATCATTACGTAAAAAAGTTAATAGTAAAAAATCGGAATGATACAAAAGATTGTCTACAAGAAAATTTAAAAAGGAAAATAAATTTTCGATAAATATAAATGAATATTTTATGACAGAAATAAGTGTTCAAAACAAATTAACTACAATTTTTACCAATTGGACACCCATAATAAATATGAAATTAATCTATTTCAAATTCTTTTATGAGAATTAGGTTCAAAAATGCATATTAAATTATAAGAAAATTAAAAAAAACTTTTATAATCAGAAACTCAAGTTTAAATAGTTATAGTTACAATTTTGAGTAAGTATATATCAATGTTTCTGTAGAAAAAAACAAAATTTCAATTTAAATTGGCTGAATTTTCCTACAAATAGGGCT
>NW_027292019.1:0-502 GCF_016086655.4 Lepeophtheirus salmonis | reverse complement strand
ACATGCTCCCAGCATGTGATGATTGGCCTTGATGATTACTCACCATACGCGTATCATATCCAGACATTTTTTCGAAATATGGATATTTGGGAGAGGGGCTACAGCTCTTCCAGCTCTGATTAATCCTGAATATATTATCAACTGCATTCTGAACCTTTCCAAATAGAGAAAATTCCCTTCCAATGTGTTGAAATAAAGAATTATTTATTGTTGGAAAAAGTTTTGACATGCACGTAGTATTCCTTGCAGCTGTCATGTATCTAGATCCTTTATTTGTGACGCAGTTAAAAGACTTTCCTATACTGAACAGCTCCCATACCCAATCACACGGAATCTTATTGTAAGGCTTTGAACATTGCTGAAAGTATGAACATATCCGATTTATGGAAAAGTTTTGAGAATAAGTTATGGTACTTATCACATCCATCATGTATGTTCAGTGTACGTATATATGGGTATAGAGATAAAACGGATCTTAGAATCGAATCTGAAGGATCCGGGT
>NW_027292018.1:0-1025 GCF_016086655.4 Lepeophtheirus salmonis | reverse complement strand
GACTTTGTCGATTTATTAGAGGACGTAGATACTAATTAGGTGTAAAAATTCTCTTTAAATATGAGTATTTATTTTCATCTTCACAAAAATATATAATTTCGTTAGCAATAAAACGATCTTGATCGTGAAGAGATGGTCAAAATGATTGCTGGGTAGCTGAAATGAGAAATGATGACTTTCACATGTTTTCAGCCTTCATCATGGCTCTGGATGTCGTTGAGATGAGTGGCTCATATTTTTCCTACGAATGTGTAAATGCTTGTAAATCTTTTAATTATTAGTATAAGTATTACTTGAATGATTTTTGCTGAAGGTGATCAAATAGAATAAATGTATAATTTTAGGATAATATTAAATGTCGTTATTATTATTATTTTGTTATATTTTAAATACACATTATTGATATGACCCAGTATATTGTAAAGATCATTGAAATAATTTTGATAAGATTGAAATTTCTACAAACTAGTCTCATTTCATCACTTAGGTAAGGTAAAAATAACATGATTAGAGTTACAAAGGGGTTAAAAGTTTCCGGGCAATTCGGAAAGTTTTCATGGAAATTTTGCTTCGGTAATTTTGAATACAGTAGGTTCTGTGATTTTGAAATATTCCGTATACATTTAAAGGACAAAACTTAGATTTTTTTGGTTCATTTTCTAATCATTAGATACTGAGCTTCTGAGTACAGACTTAAGATTCCTTCCCCTTCGACCTCCCTTTCCTCCGTCACCAATATATCTTAATAGTCTATAGAAAAAGATTAATTTTCTTACTATAGTTGTCTTAATTATAACTTCACGCCAACACACCTTTGTTTTTTGTGATTGCATCTGATCAAACACGTTAGGATCATGTTAAAAGGGAGGAAGGGTCTTATCTTTCTTAAGTTAAATACATAATATTAAATATTCCAGACGCACGATTTAAGCGACAACTTTTTTCAAATTTTGAATTTATTTCTTTAAAACATTATATTTTATGGCTCATTTTTGAATATCCCTTTACATGGCTATTCAAAATAC
>NW_027292017.1:0-3912 GCF_016086655.4 Lepeophtheirus salmonis | reverse complement strand
CGAAAATGAAAATTAAAATGTGTACTTTTTCAAAACGTGTTATTGTTTTTGAATCATACACACTCGTAGTTAAATGACTTAATTGTCATAACAGTTTTATAAAATATAAAACATTAATGTTACTTGGACTTGTATTGTTTAATTAAAGTATCCAGACAACATTTTCAAGTAAGATTAAATAATAGTAGATTGCATTTTAAGCCAAAATTTATTACATAAGAAATTTTAATTTATCACTTAGTTGTTGCATCATTCAATATAGTCATCCTCGGCATTCATCAACAAAAAACTGAGCGGATCTTTATTACATCTTTCTAGTTGAAGTGGCACATGTTCCTCTTCACAGAGAGCTTCAGGGATCTCAAGGAGCTATAGGGATGTTTGTTTACCTTCTTTCTCAGCTCTGACCATAACTATAAATCACTTGTGTTAAAGTCAGGGCTGTTTTAGAAACATGCCAAGGCACTGAGTCTTAAATCCACATGAACCTTGTATCTAAAGGGTATGTGGCTTCTTCCAGCTATGATATCACAACATTCTGAAAAAGGTCAAGTTCACTAAAGGGGTTAACTTGAGACCATTCTCGAAAATGTGAACCGGCATAACCTTCTCGTCACTATTGATCAAGCCAAACACAATTATCTTGGACGAGAGCATGGTCCTCATCATAGGAGGAACATCACCTCTCTCCTCTGCGAGACAGCGGTCATTCTTTATGTTGTATGCAGCATCCAAGGTGAAGTTTGACTCATCACAGAGTAGATTTGTTATGTTTGTATTTGATTTACAAATCGGCGGAGTTTGTGGTCTCTTTTCAACGTGATGTCATTTATCCGCGGGGCAAAAAGTTGGCCCCTTCCCTTGGTAACCTTACCCACCATTCTCCCACTAATATACCTCATCCGAGCATGAGCAGCCGTTGATATACTAGGATTTGTCTTGATGTACCTCTTTCTTGAGGAGGAGGAGGAGGGGGGGGAGGTGGAGAAAATGAGTCATTGAGGATACAATATTTTTTTCCACCACTAATGCTATTTGAAATGTAGAAAGTTCTCCTTTTTATAGCAGTTATTCATTTTCTCCTCCTGAAATCATATAACAGGGGGCTGATATTAACAAGGCTAGGCTAACAGTCTTGCCTTCTTTTCTCTTCTTATTTTATTTTTTCATTACAATCTCTCTAGCAATAATACATACTTCAGAGGGAGAAGTTAACAGCACGAACACTGATTAAATAATGAACGGAAAAGAAGAAAAAGTACACGCAACAACCGTTTTTCCTTGTCTAATATTTATGTTAGGGTTTTCATTATAAACAACTCAACTGCAGCAATAGTAACAGTGAATGAGTTATTCATATAAACAATTAGGCCCTAAACAGGTTCCCACTTCAACTAGAAAGATGTAATAACATATTAGAAGAGGTTACTGATGTATAGAAATGCGGCAGCGGTTGAGTTTAAACTGAGTTGGGTCAGAGCACAACACCTGTACAACTAAAGGAGCCTATGATGCTCAGGGTATTGGCTGATATGATTAATGATGTTCTTAAAATATTAATCTCACAATGAATTTAAGTAAATAAACCATTCATAATATAAAATAAATATTAATTTTGAAGGATTTTTTCTTCTCCAGAATAACACCCCCCTCCCCTAGTAAAAGACGACTCCTTTACATCTTGAGATCTTTAACAGTGCTGTTGATGTCAATATTTAGCAACGCTTCATTTACTATTGACACAAAATCATCACAAAATAAACGAAGGCTTTATCAATAACAAGGGATATCTAAATTCTAAAATAAAAAGGTACAGTTATCCTAGATGAAGATATTAGTGGTAGGAGAAAATAAATAACGCATAATATTATACAAATAGATTAATTATGTGTAACTCTGCATGTAGACAATAAATATTATTAAGTATTAATAATATTTATACTAATTTAAATTACCTTTTCTATTTATAAACCATTATTTGTCCACTAAAACTTATCCGTAAAAACCATCCTCAGAAAATATGTGGATATACTTTTATTTGCTGGATTCTAAGCGAATAGTATCATCAAATTTTAAAAATACTAATTAAGAATTTGACGACAATGAATAAAATATTTAATTAATCTGAAGCAAATGGTGGTTTATGAGCAGTGAACGGACAATGACGATAATTAATTAATAGAATATATATACATTTAGGATTAAGTAATAAAGATATACATAAATTATATTTGTAATTACGAATAATTAAAGGAATAGCAAGTAGTTCTTTCAAAAACTACGCTCTCATTTTTAGCCTTCAAGTCCTGTAGTTAAGGATGTCTTTGGGGTAAAGGACCAACCAGAGGTATTGACATTTCGAGGGAAATTAGTCCTTTTTGGAAGACAAACTCAGAGGTAAACTGGGAGATGGTAATGAAGGCCCTGCCAATAATGGAATGGTAAGAATGGGTAGAAGATAGTGGAAGCCTTTTGTTCCTTGCTAACACGTCAATTTAAAACAAAATAAATTTGTTAGGGAAAGTCTTTAATGACAAATCAAATTATAATTTTAGTTAAAAACTCGAGAGGGAGATAGTAATAGCGTAGGAAAATATAAAAAAAGAGAATATGGACCTAGAAAAAGTTATTTTCGTTATATTAGAGGATTGGGAAAAAGATGATTGAGGCAGGCTTTGGTGGAAAAATTGCTGGAAAGTTGGTGTTTATGGGACAGATAGAAAGAAAAATTGCACAAGAGGACATGAAAATCACGACGACACAACTATTAAGTACTCTTGGGAGTGGTTTGTTGGATTTCTCTCTATATTGGTTAACGTATAGGGTAATTAACAGCACTCTTACTCTTGGTAGTATTACCGGTAAGACTTATGAGGAGAAGACCTTTTTTTACAGGAGGGAACTAGAGACCACGTAACATTTTTAAACTACCACTTTTTTGACATCTGACAGCTGTAGTAACATTCTCATTGTGTCCAATATTTTGTAAAAGGTCTCCGGCTTACGAAATGGTTAAGTTTACGCTCAAAGAAAATTGGGAAATACTGAAGACTTACATCCAAAATGGAGAGTCTTCAAACGAAACAGCAAGAAAATTACATCGGTCGAAATAAAGCGCCTTCCTGGTAGTTTGTGGATACATTTGTGAAGCGTGTGTCCAAACTGGTTCGTTAATGGATAAAACAACACGTTCCCGTGTACGTCTAGTGCGCTCAATCGAAAACATTGCTACTGTTGCCAAAAGCGAAAAAACGAGCTACCGTTACGGTCAATGGTGAGCGCTATCGGGCCATGTTGTAAGATTTTTTGTTTCCCCAAATGGAAAGAGAAGACATCGACGACATTTGGTTCCAACAGGATGACGCTACGTGACACACAGCCAACGTTACAGTGGATCTTTTGCGCATTATCTTCGACAATCGCATCATAAGCCGAAGCGGCAACGTCAACTAGCCACCTCGTAGCTGCGATTTGACTCCGTTGGACTATTTTTTGTGTGGAAACGTCAGGAATAAATGTTACACCAACCATCCAGAGACGATTGACGATTTGAAACACGAAATTGGAGTCACCATTGCAGCTATTGAAGCTCACACAATCGAAAATGTATTAAAAAGTTGGGCCGACAGAATGGGCTATTGTAACGCCAGCGACGGCGGCCATATGAATAAAGTGGTGTTCTATTATTAACCGAAATGTTGAGGGTTTCAAATAAATAAACAATTATTGAAAAATGTCCATCCGTTTTTTTTTATTGGGATATCAAAAAGAAAAAGTTTCGTTGGCCACTCTTTAAAAGCAAAATATGGGGCCATATTGACCATAGTGATAGATGAGAAATATAAAAGATTTTTTAGTGTAAAGAGTTTCTAATTTAGATGTACTAAAACCCCCAGGTGAGATAGTTTAATT
>NW_027292016.1:0-1507 GCF_016086655.4 Lepeophtheirus salmonis | reverse complement strand
AAATCAGTTTTTATATTATTAGAAGAATCTAAAAGTCTGGGCTACAATATGAAAGTCCGGATATAACATAAATTACAACGAAATTGCTCAAGATAATATTGTCTTTCCATGAAATTGCTCAAATTCTCAAGCTTCTCAATGACATTACTCATAATGTTTTGTCTAACAATGATTTATATACTCAAGGATATTACCAGGCAACGATATTACCCCATATATGTCTATGCTTCTACAAATATTAAATAAACTGGGAATAACTAAATATTAATTGATAAATTATTAATTATAAATATAAATTTTTTTGTGTGTGATTTGCCATAAATCATTGAGACTGAAGTCCTACAACACATTTTTATCATTTAAAAACGGATTTTGTTTAAAGTATGTGAATAACATAATGCCCACTTCCTTTTGTATAAATCAACTTCAATATTTTCTAGTGTCTAAATATATTTGGAATCATCTTGTCCAACTTTAGATCCAATATGGTTTTTGGTGCTTGACTCCTAACGATTCAACAGTGTAAAGGCGGGGTTGTACATCTATCTGGCTTTACAACTTCCTATAACTATTTCATGGCAAATTTACACTTTCTTTTCATTTGACTTGTATTGTTTGATTTGCATGTTTAATATCCTATTATTGAAAAACTAAAAAGTGAAATTTTATATCTGTAACTCAATCCAGCTCTGAGCTCTTTTTCTTGATGAAATTGACGAAAAGAAGTCTTGAAGACCCTTGTTTTTTGGATTTTAGTTTGTGAATCATTCACCTGATGGATGCATATAACACATCATTTAACAAACTTGAAAATAAAATTTAAAAAAAAATTTTTTTTACCTTAAATGTCTCAAATATCGTTTATATGTTACCATAATTTTTTACAATATTATAAAATAAACCTCAAAATATTACAAAATAGTGGAGGACACTTATTTGGGCGTGCATCTTTTTAGCGGGCTCTATTCAGTGCAGATCTCTTTAGCTTACTTCTATTTGGCGTAGTATCATTTCGGCGTATCATATTTATATTATATTGGAATTACTTTCCATCAAAAGGTTAGGATCATGTCATCACTAGTAGTCCAATAACAATACATTATATTATCCACATATTGAAACTAAGCACGCATGGAGTCTTCAGATAAGGAGTAGCATTAATTTACTTAGTATATGGCATGCAGTATGCCTGCATTGAGACTTGAAATACACTCTCCTATTATACAGGAAGTACCCAACGCAATGACCATAAGAGGGTGTTTGAACCAACGTGTTGTAAAGCAGAAATACTTTTGCTCTTATAATGTGCTGAGACTGTTCAAAGTAAAATCTCCCCAAGATTTTAATAAATGGATTGCAAAGTGAGATGATGAGAAGTTTATACTTCGCGGAGGAGATCCTGTTCTAGAGATGAGTCCTGGACGAGGAACATTCTTTCGATCACTATTTGGCAGGTTGACAAGTGCTGTATTTCTAATCTATCACCTAAGTAGAATAGCTTACCAAA
>NW_027292015.1:0-699 GCF_016086655.4 Lepeophtheirus salmonis | reverse complement strand
ATATGATCGTCATGGTGGGATGAATTCAAGATTTACGTGTCCTTGTTTGGGGAACTGTCCCTGGAACGTAAAAAGCCTCTCCTGCTTCACTGTGCTGGGACAGACGTCCAGCAATGGTTCAACACCATACAAATTGTTCCTTTGCCCGATGAAGACGTCTTCACCTCGATAGTAAGGGCAATTCGGGATGCTTTCTCTACAAAGGAAAGTCTGTTGTTTGAGCGCTTCCAGCTGTCTGAGATGAAACAGGGAGTCGGGGAGCCTGTGGATGATTACGTGACTTGGTTGCGTGGCCAGGCAAAGTTTGGTCGAGAGTTTGTAGGAACTGCAAAGTTTCGTTCGAAGAAGAAATTATTCTCGACGTGGTGGTTAAGAACATGTCGTCCCCACGCCTCTGCAAAACTGACTTCGAGAAAGGCAACACAAAATTGACATATGTGTTGCCATTAGCCAGGTCCTTGGAAACTTCCATCAGCCACGCCAAAGAAAAGGGATCGACTGAAACGGTAATGTCATCCGAGTATAAGGGGCCAAAATGTCTCCATTGCTCCAAGGGGACGTGGTCTACGAAAAAGGCTAATCCAAAGATGGACAGAGGGAACTACAATTTTTGTGGAAGAAGCCATTTTTTCCATAAGCCAAAATGCCCTGCGTTTGGCAAGGAGTGTTCCCAGTGTGAGAACATGGGTCATTTTAGAG
>NW_027292014.1:0-1256 GCF_016086655.4 Lepeophtheirus salmonis | reverse complement strand
TACTTTTTCAACTCCTATTTGCTGCAACAGTCCACTCTAAGAAGTACATAACTATTATTTATGTTCCTTTGAAGCAGTAATAATTTAATTTATCTTGTATTCAATGAAACACATTCTCACGCTATTAATTATTTCAAAAGTACTTTACAGAAAAAAGTAAAAATTAAAGACGCACACAACATTTTTCGTATGGGTTTAACGTACTTCACATTGAGTGAATATTTGAGTTAGATATTATGTTTAAAGTTACTGGCTGCAATCAATGTTAAAAGTATTTCTATTAATCTTGGCTGCAATGTATTTTTTCTATGTCACCTACATGTTGGGGTTTAATTTAAAAAACTTTATTTTTATGAAAAATACACGAATCATATATTCAAATGTCTAATAATTTATATTTACAAAATGACAGACAATATTTCAAAGAGATATTACGGTCAATTATAGGGTTTGAATTCAAATTTCCGGGATTAATTGAGTGTGTTAACTGTAGTTTTAAAACATAAGACATCTGTGACTTAACTCTTCTCCAATATTGTCTTTGACATATAATTTATTAATTTCCTAATGAATAAATTGCAATACTCACGTTCGAAGATGGGCATATTGAAAATTACTGGCGATAATATCTTTTATAAATTGACTCAAACAAATTAATCGAAGCATATATTTAAATTCTTTGGCAGAAGGATAAGGGTTTGTTTGTATTATAAATTTTATATACAATCAGATGAAAAATGAGAAGTTAAAATTTTTTTAGTCCATGATTAAGCAATACATTTTGCATATCAATGATAGACATTTTCGAGAGATGAACCCAGTTTGAACTGGTTTCAACTGTTTGCCTTTTATTTTTGACAGAATATTGAAATAATAGATTGATCCAAATAATATTTTCTTGTTCTGACACCGGAATCCAGTTAAATATGTCATAACTTTAGGTTGCAAAACACAAGCGAGACGTGGAGTTTCATCAAAAAGATAATCACCCCTCTTCTTCATATGGAAGTTGTTATATACATCGTGCAGGATAGATATATCTCTACCGATGAGATCTAACTAATTATTAATAATAAAGTAATGTCAAAATCATAAAATTAGACAATAAATATACTAATAAAAAAAAATGTTAGAAATAAATCCATCTTTTCTATAAATGACACTGTACCAACATCCTCCAATAATTTAATGATAATTCCTCGGGAAGGGATAGGCTTACCCGTGTATTTCTCCATAAATGTTTTGAACATAGATGA
>NW_027292013.1:0-537 GCF_016086655.4 Lepeophtheirus salmonis | reverse complement strand
TAAGTTATTTACTGATTACTCTAGCTAGTTTGCATGAGTCGTGAGTTAATTCTAAAAATTTGAATATTATAATATTCGAACTTCAACAACTCCTATCAATAAAGAGGTTCTTTGATGTCAATATATAATGTTTGTGGGAGTGAAAATACCATTAGGACTTTGTAAGCATAAAAATTACTTATATTTAATTTTCTCTTCTCAAACAATCACAGAACCTCTTCATTTTGACAGAGATAGTTGCTGAGGCTGAAAAATTTCAATATGAAAAGGTATGAGTAATACCCTGGCTATACACGACTACTTTTACACGTATAATAGAAAGGTTCATGAATGTGAACTGTACTTCTCCAATATTCTTTAGTTGAATTGACATTTATATTGTATATTTATTGTATTTTACTAAATATTGCCTATTTAAAAACAATATGTCATAATATTTTAATGACGTATAACTATAACCTACAAAGCTCTTTCCCTCCAAATTTAGAATATTAAGTAATATTTTCATCCTTTGTAGTTCTGTTTCAGGGGTTATTC
>NW_027292012.1:0-1931 GCF_016086655.4 Lepeophtheirus salmonis | reverse complement strand
GGCTGGTGTATAACTTATGAAGATATTTGTGTCATGGAAGACTCTTGCAACATATAATGGTACCATACTGTTTTTCAAGCAGAACTGGATGGTATTTTAAAGATATTTTTACGTGCTCTCAATAATATGAAAAATTCTTTCAAAGGCCTAACAAAATTTTCATGGAAAGTTCGGCTGCTATTGCTAAAAATGAAGGCTTTTTCAAATGAGGATTAGGCTGATAAAGAAATAAAAAGTTTGAAGAAATGACAATAACTTGGCTAAAAGGCCCTTGGGTTATACAGGAAATGAACATCAGATGCACTTCCCAAAATGGTGGAACTATTCCTGAAGAATCTGGAAGGTCCTAAGGTGCAGTTTTTCCAAAGATAAATAAGTACATAAGGAAAACATAGAAACGGGAATGGATAGAAGATACAACTTGCCGAAAGCAAAATTATTTTGGAGGGGCCTAGTTCGGAATGGAAACTTTTTAAAAACAGGAGAGTATCTATAAACATTATAATTGGCTTCATTACAGGGCATACTCCCTTAATAAAGCATCTAAAGGTCATGTAAATGGTAGAAGATGCACCATGCAGATTGTGTGGAGATACAACTGAGACTCCAATTCATTTATGACTAGAGTGTGATGCCCTGGAGAGTATAAGGAGGGAAATATTAAAGAATTGGACTAATGAAAAAGAAATTTTACACTACACTGAAGCCATTAAAGAGAATGGCTATATTAATGAGGTTTTTTAAATCCGTGTTGTTACTTTCATAGGGTGTTTTAGGGCCTTGTTTTGGTTTTATACATTTTTGTTGTAAAAGATGTGGTTTTAGTACATGAAAATATATCCCAGTCTCAAGGGTATATGTTACACAGGTTGACGCATTTAATTGGGGTTTCTGTGGCTTTAGGGGGAGGTGGCTATCCCGTTTGCGTACCCTTAAGGCGTGTAATAATAATAATAATAAGTAAAAAAACTCCAAATTTGAAAAATCTTTATAAAATTAAAAGTGTAGTAGTGCATTATTACTGAATGATCTTAAAATTGTAATAAAATATATGTTGTATTGAAAGTTAAGGTTTATTGTTACTAGCGCAAAGGAAAACCTTCCTATGTATTATTTAGCTCACTGTATTATATAATAATTCTGATAAATAGGTTGCGTGTTAAAATCGTCGTGTACATTATCATACTTTTTTCAAAAAGTCAGCCTGAAAAAGATCACAAAGAAAAATGTGTTGTTTTTTCGATTAAGCAAAAACAAAATTCAAAAATTTACTTGTTCGTACTTATAATATTATGTATTAAATGAAAACAGCAAAAAATTATAAATGAAAATTTCTATGTTTTTCACTTATTTCACAATTTCTCTTTAAGCCATTACTTAACTCATTGGCTAAAATGTACTAACATAATTAAAAACAAAAAAATCATTTTAGTCCTAGACGCTAGTTAGATTTTTTCATAAGTACAAACATTTTCTCTTAAATAATGTAACTGTACTCGTCAACGGTTAGAAGTAATATGGCTCAATAATCATCGTAAAGGTTTATACTGGCGGTGGACTTTCCATGAATTAATAAGAGGTGAGTAGTTGCGTGTGAGCGTGGTCATGAAATACAGAGAGTAACACCACAGAGCATATACATATAAAGGTCTAGTAAGACGATATTCTGACTAATGTTGATAGTGGCTCCATCGTGCGATCTTAGTATGTGACAATCTTTTTCAGCCACAAGAACATTTCACTGGTTTCAATCTCAGTTGTAAACACAGTTAGCTTTGTGCCTACGTAACTGCATGTCTCTCAAGAAGCAACATTTAACTTTTTGAGAATTCTTAAACAATATCCAGCAAAATATTATAATGCTCGATTCTGTGCAGCACATCAAGGATGGGGTCAAAATTTACAAATGACATATCATCTACAATTAAGTT
>NW_027292011.1:0-585 GCF_016086655.4 Lepeophtheirus salmonis | reverse complement strand
ATATTTACTGACAAATAATGTTTAATAATTTTATTTATTATTTTTTAATATAGAAATAAGTAAGAAAATATTACTGACTTAAATTATATTTTATATACACATGTGTATGCAAATGATATTAAACATACTACGTATTGAAGAAAAATAACATAATAAATCATCACAAAACAGCGTTTGGAAAATTTTATTGGGAGGCTGAAAAATAACAGAGATTAACGTATATCTTCCATGAATACAGCGTAAATCTTCATTCCACAAATATCTTTAATAGAATTAATTAATAGAACTTTATTCTTGTTGTCAACAATTAATTTTGTTCATGTAAAGTCTTGTATTTTAGTATTTTATTTACGTCATTTGATTTAAAAAAATACTTTTTACAATATTGTATAGGATTATATTTGATAAGGTGTCCTTTTTCTATGTACTTATGGAATTTACAAACAAGATATACAATAAAACAGATGGACTTATATACTACGCAGCATCGTAAAAGGCTTAGTCATACGTTTTATTGTTCATTTTTTTTACAAATAAATATTATAGTTGTTTAGAAGATGATTCCACAGTCAATAAGTTTGAGAC
>NW_027292010.1:0-1899 GCF_016086655.4 Lepeophtheirus salmonis | reverse complement strand
AATTACAATTATTTATGGATCAAATTACACTTTTTATTCTATATGCAGCATATAATCAATTCAAAAATATTTTTTTGAGTTTTAATATGTTTCCGCATTCTTCTCATGCTTTAAGATGTGAAAAGCACGAAAATCAATTTTGAGGCATCTAAGTATATCTATATTGGACTTAAAGTTTTCGCAAAATGCCCTTTTTGATGATTTTTTGGAAAATAAAGTATAGATAAGACACACAATTGAATATCAAAATAGACATTAAACTAAAATACGATTATTTTTGAATAATACTTTTAATGTATTTTATTATCCAAGTATCAAAATTCTCCAACTCCCTTCTATCAATTTTATTTGCTTTTATATTTACTACATTTTTGAAAAATAAGACACACACTCAATTTCTTATTTTAGTATAATTTATATATTACCAATTTGAAAATTGTCTTATTTTGCACAAATACTTTTTACTTCTTGAAAATTGACTTTACTCATAAGAAAGGGAATGGATTTACAGACGAACAAAGTTTTATTAATATAAAATAGCAAATATCTTTATTACACTATTGGTTTTAAGGCAAAGGGATCGATTGATTTGATGAGGAACAACAGATTTAAAAAATGATTTTTAATTAAGACTTTTCTTTTATTTTGCAACCATAACATAACAATTTTTATTTATAAGTATTAGATTATATGTCATACGGTAAGGAATAAAAAAGACTACTAGTTATTTATCATTTCTCAAACAATCAACAACATATGATCCACAGTATGATTCAAAATACAAATAGGTACATACATCTATTAATATATTATATGCGTATACATTTAAGGTAAAATGTTTACATGGAAGTGTTATTTGCACAAACAAATTGAAATTAAAGATCCATTATTAGATTATAAAGTAAATATAATTAACCCTATAATACAACTTGTACAATATACAGTCAAACTCTATTAAGTGGTTAGGCAAGAGGGATTGAAAAACAAACCACTAAATGCAGGCGATGTTTTAAACCAAGTTTCGTATTTTGCGGAATAATTCTAAAATTGAACAATAAAAATGAAGGCTAAACTGATTATGGTAGAGACTGAAAAGTTTTTTACATATTTTAAGACTTTATAGGCATCCACTTATATTATATTTGGTTGGGTCCTTAGTTTTAAAAATTAAATATTGTAAAAAAAAAAGAAAAGTTTTTAATATTAAATTTTAGGCAATAAATTATTTGGAAAACACTTTCAAAAATCCCCACCTATTTGGCTAAAAGTTAAATAAGTATTAGAAATATAAAGTTAATCCATAACACGTCTACAACTGATGCTCTGACTTCCACACCGCTTTTTAATGTTGACGTCATAGAATATGATTGGTTGCATAAGTTAAAGATCGTCTAAATCTGGCTGGAAATCAGATAACCACGCAATACTGCTTATTTTAATGTCAGGTACAACTTTTGTTCATATAACCAAACTTAAAGTTCTATGGTTTGTAATTTAGGTATAACTATTTTTTATAAAGCCTAAGGCGCATGACTACAGCTACAGCTGTAGTTAGGGAGTGGGTGGGTGGGGATTTTACAATCACCTTGACTTAATTTTTTTGTCAAATTGTCAAGTATTTTATTTGTCAAAAATTTTGAATTAATTATGTCTCAATATTCGAAAAAAATCTTTATATTTTGCCTTTTTAATTTTCCTTATAAAAAATATGAATTTGCCATTTTAATTTCATTTGTGAAAAATAAAACTATAAATTTTTTATTTTATAATAATACATTCTAGTCACAAATCTCCTACGTGTATCTTGTCTCTTTGAAAGAGGTTATGAATGTTATGTATGATGTTACTTCAGAGTCTCAAATGCCATAGTTAGTAGAAACTACTACGTTTGAGCTATTG
>NW_027292009.1:0-528 GCF_016086655.4 Lepeophtheirus salmonis | reverse complement strand
TTGATAGACTGGGCCTGAACGCAGCTCTGATCAACTGCATGGATATATGTGGAGATGCAGTTGATAGATCTGAAGAGATTACCACTGTAGGTGACGAAGTTTGCGGGTTTCCGAAAGCAATTGGAAAATATCCCTGTACAAGAGCACGGAGCATGCATCTTGCAACTCTGGGCGTTTGCTGCAGTGTACTTCGGCTGTTTAAAGAACATTACAGTGGCCCTCCTCTCAGTATTTGGCTTAACTTACTTGTGTGAACAAGGGTTTTTGCGCATGAAAAGTGTGCTCAGCCCTATCTGCAGACGTTTGAGGGCTGACAATTTCGAGCCATATTTACAATTGAAAGTGACAAACTATGAGCCCAAGATAAGAAAGCTCATCCAATAAAAGCAAGGACAGGGATCACACTGACTTTAAGGAAGATTAATCGTGGCATATATTCTCAGCTTACACTGTCAAGTTTATGCTTATGTAATAAAATGTTGATAGTTTAGGATGACAACCAACCATTATAAGACTAAAAGAACAAAT
>NW_027292008.1:0-1570 GCF_016086655.4 Lepeophtheirus salmonis | reverse complement strand
CATCTTAATCGAATAATATGTTAACTTTATTGTCAAAATAAAGCGAAAAAACGCTCTGAACTTTTTTCTTCACCTATTATAAATAGTCTACATGAACTTCAAAGACAATTTTTAGGTCCGATGGAGTAGTTGAAATACTTTAACGCTAACAACATATACTTAATCAATGCAAGTCCAATTGAGTAATTAATGGGAACAAAAAACCGTCATTAAATTAAATATGGGCATAATTTATAACTACAATGTGTGGTACACTGTAGAGATCAAAACCTCATCCTAAAAAGCAAATTGATGTATGTACACCAATTTGTTTGAAAGTTATGATCGATTATTTTGTATTTTTTTACGTTTTGTGTTACCTTGAATTTGACTTCTTAAAATTGGAAGGCCTTTTCCTTTGACCATTTATAATATTCGTATCAAGTTTGATCAAAATCGATATTTAACTTTTGCCGTAATTCTTGTGACTAATAAACAAACAGAACCAAAAATATAACATAACGTCGTTGAGGAGGTAACAAGGGCCAAAAGTAGGCTTGGCTACTTAAAAAAAAAAATAGTCATATTACAAAAATTGGAGGTGGAAAATTTGAAGAAAATTTTATTAAAACTATATAAAAAGCGTAGGACCTACTCTGGACAATGAACATATATAAAATTCTTTGTAACACATTGTATTTTGCGGTAGGGGACCGAACTAATTCGTTCATTGAAATAACTTCAGCTAGGACTAGTTTAAACAAAAATTAAATAAATAAAACCATTTTTCCCCGGTTTGGTTTTAAGTGATTTTTTTTAGATCGATAAGAACCAATTTTTAGTCCCAAACAGTGATTTTAGACTGTAAAGCAAAATTTAATCTGTTTAAAATCGTTTACCAATTTTTTTTCTTAATATATTGAACAATTTTTTTGGTCTCATTCAATCAACCAGTTTTCGCCTTATTTCTGATTTACGAGGTACACGAATATATCTTTTGCAACTTATATTGCACTTCATATGACGTCTTAGAAGGTTGATCATTATAATTTTGAAAAACATATGACGTTATCAACACTTTGTCTATAGAATCGTTCTAGATCAAATTTTAAATCACTATTTTGTCTACTTTAAATAGAATAGAAGGGTTAAAATTAATAATTTTTGATAGAAATTTGTCAAAAACGGCAAACCACAATCAATTTTAAGAAAAATCATTTTAGCTTTCTTTAATATTGAGTGGTCACATCTATATATATAAAAGAGAGATTGTGTGTGTGTTTGTAGATGGTCTTTATACGTTCCCACATCTTTGAACATAGGGGGCTGAAATTTTGCATGGGTCCCTCTTTTGAGATCAGACATGCTGAGATGGGGGGTGTCGATTTTTGGAGGGGGGCTTATGCTATGCCCAAAACACAAAAACCGTTATTGCAGCTCATGGAGACTAGATATGGGTTGTGTTATTTTAAAAAAAGAGATTGTTGTTTCAAGCAACAACTATAAGAAAAACTAATTTTTCTAAATTTGTTCGAAATAAAATAAGTTATGGGCAAAAGAGAAATCGATGAAAATTGCAATTTTGTTTATT
>NW_027292007.1:0-4856 GCF_016086655.4 Lepeophtheirus salmonis | reverse complement strand
TTTGATTTTGACATTTACTTTATTATTAATAATTATTTATATATCATCGATAGAGATATATCTATCATGTGCACAATTGTATTTAGCAACTTCCACATGAATAAGAGGGGTGATTATCTTTTTGATTAAACTCCACGTCTTGCTTGTGTTTTGCAACCTAAAGTTATGACATATTTAACTGGATTCCGATGTCAGAACAAGAAAATATTATTTGGATCAATCTATTATTTCAATATTCTGTATATTTAATTTATGGTTTTTAGTTATATGATTTCAATTGTTTAATTTTGTATATTTAACATAAATGAATGATGATATATTTTTTATTATGTATATTATATTTAATTTAAGCCTTCTTTTTAAACTTGGAACTTCAAATATATTTCGAAATACTCCACTCTGTCGTTTCATTAGTTATTATTCTGAGAATATGGTTCATAATGAATTACAATTTTATGGAGTGTGAAGTTTTCAAATCTACTGTAACGGATAAAAATGTCTAAGTCAATTATATGTAATATGTCTTCATTAAACATTTTGCTATTAAATACTTTCGTTATACCCTAAAAAAAAAATTTCTACAGAATTATCAACTTTACCTATATATAAGGTCGCGGCTTTTCAGTCAATACTGCAAACCAGGCAGATGACGTCACGAGCTAAAAAATCAAAATAAACTCTAAGTTATGCTTGACTGAGAATTAAATTAATTACTATAAATTAATAATAAGGGATATACGTTCTGGCTGGTGATCTTTTTGTTAGCCAATATCCTGCTGATAGTAGTCAAATTTAACATGAAATCTTGGATGGAGCTATGCCATCATCTGTAATAGATGATGAATTTGTCTTTGGTACACTAACAAAAGTAATTTAAATACTGTTCTTTTTGGATACTGTGATTAAGTTTGTTAACTTTAGATCATTTTTTTAAGTTTATAAGATACTCTTTAATTTTTTAATGCAATTATTTTACAATAAGTTATAATGACGCTAGTGAAGTAGAGAGATAAGCTAACGAAGGCTACAAGGATGAAGTGGAAATCAAAATATCATCAAACTAGAAAAATTATCTACTGTACAGGATTTTTTACAAAAATTGCCCCCAAATAATTGGCTAAGAAGTGAACCAGAGTCCAATGCGATTTATGTAAAAAAAATCCTCATAAATAAAGGTGGATTCACCTCATCAATGAACAAACATGGCATTCACTTGCATCCTGTCGAATTTAATGCCTATCTTAAAAAATAAATAAGAAAACCTGCAAAAATACTTCACTCGTAATAAGAAGTATACCAATACAAATAAAACCTTATTAGACAAATTTCTCATCGAAATGATTTGTGCTGATATGCAGCCTCTCTCAGTTGTTGAAAATGGGGGAAAAGGTTTGTTGCTGCTTTGGGTGACAGTTATGATTTTAGCCTAGCAGTCGGTACGATACATTAAATTGTAAATTCTAGCAATAGTGAGGCGATATACTATGAGTACTTGAATGTTGTTTTTATTATCTGCCTATCTTACCCAGCGGTTGGTACAATACATCAGATTGAATATTCTTGCAAGCGCAATTACATGATGGTCTAACCTTGAATACTACCTACTTTGTAAAATAATAAGTTACTTTTAACATTAAACATTGTTGTTTTAATTCGTCCTTTTCCACTGGCCCGCTGGCAAGAGGTCGTTTAGCCACTAGCTTAAGGTTACCTCACTCTCCAGGTTTTTCTTGAGGACTTGTACTATTTTTAGCCGTTGAAAGTTCCCTCGGCCTCCCACCAGTACATAAAGTACACCTTACTGTTAGATTCTTGTCTATTTCTCTGTTAAATTGAAAATAGTGTGAGTGTAACCACTTAGAAAATGTTGAATTATCCCTCATTGTTGTATCTCTAAATCTCCAAACCAAATCGTCTTCTTCTGTTGATTTAAACCCGTCTTCGTCTTCTGTTGTTTAAAAACTGTCTTCTTCTTCTGTTGATTTAAACCCGTCTTCTTCCTCTTTAATTGCAGATTGTTTACGCGCCTATTATGTTCTCTGAAATACCTGTAAGACAGCTCATTATAACCGTTACAAGGACTCAGTAGCTGTAATAATATTATCGTAATATAGTTAGTAGCGCGTTGTAAATTAGCCTGTTATTACCTCAATGTAATATATTACGGTAATTGTTGCTTTTGTAACGCGTTACCCGCTTACTGATTATTACAGGGTTCTTGTGCGTCTTTTAATTTTTGTTAAATTAGTTATTCATTACGATATTATTGTTCTTAGGGTTTCATCAAGCGTGCTTCAGATGATTTGAAACTTGACTGCTATTTCTATAGATAATTTAAATAATGTTGTAGCAGCTGGTGAGGGACTCAAGTTCAAGAAAAGTGCAGTGCTTTGCAAATTCATGGAATTTGATGGTAGAAGATGCTTTCCTGTATATTTCCGGTTGTTTCAACATTTAAACACAAAAAGTTTCATACATCGTCATTGCCACCAGAAAGTCAACATCGCCCACCAATCGGTCACATAGATAAATTCAGCTGTTCCTTGCTGTAAGGGTCTAGAGAAGAACCAAGTCCTTGCCAAAGCAACAATTCCAGGTGTTCGCTTTGGAAGAAGCTCCTTTTGTGATTTGACTAAAGCAGATGATACTATTTTTCAGCATAAAAGAGAATGTTGGAGATTGAAAGGAGCAAACACCTGTTCAATATTCCGTCCACCAAGTTGAAACTCCCTCATAAAAGCCAGCTTTGTGACGACCCAGCTTCTGAAGGACTGAGTCTCCAAGTGATCGGCGAGTGTAAATGCCAAGATGAAGATACAAATCTTACTGTCCTCTGGTTGGATCCAGAACAGAACATCATAAACTGGTGGTCAGTAAATGACAAAAAACACAAATATCTATTTCATCTTATGTTAAAATATCTTTCTCCTAGGCCACTAGTGTTCCATCACAGCGCTTGCTTTCATCAGCAGGCTCTGTGCTAAATAAAAGGCGAAGTTGGCTCAGCGATGAGAATGCTGAAATGTTAGTGGTTCTCCATTCCAACGTCAAGGTTCCTCTTAATTAAAACCTTGATGAATAATCAAAATTGATCCAGTTCATTAATTTAATATAAATGTATTATATATTGTTCGAGAATATATAGTGTTATATAATGTTAATAAAAAGTAAAATTAAAACTCCCAAAAATATATGTATTTTTATTCAAGTAACAAATACCATTAGTTTGCAAATTGTAGAACAAGATAAATCTTTAATTTATTAAATAGCCCACTTTTTTCTTCTGTTGGACTAGAAAAGACTCAGCGGTGGGTTTTAACTATTCTGTGGACTTTCGTCTGGGGTGCATCTAGTTAATAAGAGTGAATTAGTGAAGACTTAGTGGTGATTTTTGGCCATACTGTAGATCCAGCCATATATCTTGCTCAACCTGATGGCTGGTATATTCAGGGTTAACGATGTTCCTAGCAAGTATGTGTGGATTGATGACAACAATATTGACACTCGATGAATTTACATGTAATCTTATTAAACATAAAATATTTTTCCATGTCAGGGACACAATTAGAGCTGTAATGTAGGAGTTTGCTTATCTCAACTCTTCAACATTACAAATTCCAATCTATATTTAAACTCCTTAAGCTTTTTACAATTCTTCAAAAATTTGATTAAAAACTCAATCTCAAATGAAAAACTCAACCTCAAATCTAACCCAGCACCCTAGTTATATCTTTTATAATATGATAGCATTAGAACTAATTTTATCAATTATATTTTGAAACTTTAGATTTGCTACTGTAATTATATGATTTTTAACGCATTATTAGACCGAGTAGTCAAAGTATTGTCATTTTATTATGTTTACACTATTGGGTTACAGGAAGAAATAGGGAAAGTTCACTTGACTTAGAATTTTGCTGTTATTAGGCAAATTCTAATGTTGTTTAATAATTTAGAAATCGGGAAAATTTCAGGTTTCAGATGAATGATTGCGTATTTTGTCAAAATAGGTCTTTCTTGCCCAGAAGTCGGTACGATACATCAAATTGAAAATTCTAGTAATAGTGACGTCACAGACTATGAGTGGTTGCATGTTTTGTCAAAATCTAGATATCTTGCCCCGCAGTCGGTACAATACATGAGATTGAAAATTCTAGCAAGCCCGATTATATGAAGTATAATCTTATATTTTATTAACCTGAGGCTCTACATAATAATTAAATCTTATTTACTTCAATTAATATAAGCAACGAGTATCCTATGACAAAATACTGATTTGAATTATTTGCAACTTCCACAATAAATGTATCCTCCATCCTAAAAAAAAGGCAATCATAGTTTGATCTAAAATTATCTCATGTTTATATTTGAATATGCCAGATCCATGGTTGAATTTTTTTCTTTTTAGCATTTCTTCGGAACATTTTTTCAACAATAGGAGCAATACTACAAACTTATTTGTATATATCCAAACTCACTTCTCAGCATAGTTGAAATAAGTAGAAACAACTTACACCTGATTCTCAACACATTATCTTCTTCTTTTCTTTTCTTCCATTCAAAATCATAGAAAAAAATAGATGTTGCATTGAAAGTTCCAGGGAACTTCTAAGAGTAGTTATTATAAAGGATTCTATGGATTTAACAATAAAAAAATTATGACAATTTGAATTTAAGTATATATTTAACAAAAATCAGTGAACCCACACTCATCCTGCAATTAATGATTTTATCTCAAATTTTTCAACAGAATTTATAATGATTGAATCGTTTTTGGACATTTACCACCACTGCAAAGCTGAGAATGAGTGAATTACGACCTATCACCTACAAATAAATCTTACAAATTTCCTTAT
>NW_027292006.1:0-1765 GCF_016086655.4 Lepeophtheirus salmonis | reverse complement strand
GTATTTTTAAGTTTTTATATTTGGGCATTGATAAGTTTCCATTTGCTGTATGTTAAAGTCACATACCATGGTTTTGCACTTTATAAATAAATTGAATATTGCAGTTATCATATTTTATAATGAAAAATATTGACATCTGCACTTATTTTTTCAAAATCAGAATCTGTATTTTCAGTTACCCCCAAAAGTTATTTGACTCACTTTTAATATTTTGCCAGTTAGTAAGTTTTTTTGCAACATATACTAAATACACTATATCAATTTGGTTAAGTAAGGTCATCCAAAAGTCTCATCACAGCACCCTCCCCTCTCTCAAAAAAATAAATCTATAACTATTGGCTCTTATAACCTTAGTAATATTATTATAAATTTAAAATATATACATATATGTATATTGTTATAAGCTTCAAATAACATACCACATAAATACTTTAAAAAATTTGTGAAGACGAATAGTCTATTTTTTATTTACTTCAAAAAATCACAAAATCAAAAATTGGTAAGAAAATTGAAAAAAAAAAAAAATGTTAAAATCATTTATTGGCACTTTAAAGAGATACACATGCTTACCACTATTTTTTTCCCATTTCCAAAAACAAAAATAAGACTGATTTTGGCAAAAAATTATCAAACGCTATAAGTTGTTCAGTTGTGCAAATATTGCAAAAATTATTTACCAAAATATGCTGGAAATTGAAAATACTATATTTAACAAGCTGGGTATTAATTTGTGGCATTTGTGCTTAAAAAGTTAAAAATTGACGATTGATTCAAAAGAGTGACAAGAAATGAAAAAAAAAAAAAAAACAATTCAGAAAATGACAGAAATAACAATTAAAAATCAATTTTTATGTGTCAAATTTATATGGAAAAGAATCTCCAGACTAATTTGAACAAGCTTTACTTTATTTAGGAATGTAATATTTAATATTAAAATTGAGTTTAAAATTTTATAGTGAACGTGAAAATTAGATAAACAAACAAATCATTTTAACTTATTTTGAAATATAAGATTTAGACGTCCGAACATCTGCATAGAAGCAGAAACCTAGTCCTAAAGGGAGGAGGGGTATTGCACCCTCTGGCCTACTGGAAAAAAAAATTAAGGAAACCATTAATACAAACCAATCAGACTGTGATGGAATCATTCTTCACGGAGAAACTGGATTACTTGGGTTACGATGGGAAATTGGACAAAACTCAGGTAACAACGGATGTATATAACTGTGAATGCAATGTACAAATATTGAGCAGCAATGTTGGGGTTATGAATAAAGGTACATTGTTTGAAAATTCATGAGAATGGAAAGAAGTTTCTAACAAAATGGAAAAAATATGTTTTGCAAAGGTAATTGAGAATGAAATTCCTGAATGGAGTCCTTTGATACTGGAAAAGAGAATCCCAAATGAGGAGAACGAAGTTGATAACGAAAATTGCTGGTATATGCTACCAATATTTTTTTCAAGAGTGGGAGACAGAGGAAGAATGTCTCACAACGAAATGACCTATAGCAATGCAGTTATCCTATAGACAGAAACTTTGAAAATGAACCCCGGGATCTTGAATCGATGTGTCTAAGATTGCAACACAGACCCCTCTTTACTTCTGTCAGAATAATACTAAATGATGAAATCCTCCCTAAAGTCGATATCCCATGTCAAATAGTACTAACGAATCAAAAGGTAATAGATTCACTGCCAAAGTTGAATCCAGACAGCTCATGAAGGCAAAAAGGAGCCAATTTCATTTGAAATTAGAGTCCCG
>NW_027292005.1:0-3866 GCF_016086655.4 Lepeophtheirus salmonis | reverse complement strand
TACTGTTATTTCTCTTTATTCGACTTATGGTTTGCACTACATTTTTATTTTTCCTTATGACAACTAAAGATAAATAAATTGTCTGGTAGTTTATTTTGGTGGGACATATATGTACAAATACTTTATTTGTACGACACACTTAAAATAAACTAAAAACAGAATAACACACTTAAAAATATGTTATTTTATGAAGGTTACATTCAAATCTATGTCCTTTTGTTAAAACATCTCCATCCAAAGAGGGATATTTAATTGGTTATTCGTATCATATTATTCATTTGTAAAAAACAGAGTCTTCGATAGAGAATATCTTATAGTTTATTTCTTCCTTTAATAATGATGAATATATATGCATGCAATGAAGCTAGCAAAGTGATGATAGAGCACCCAAAAGATCCGCCCAACTCCCTGAAGCCTTCTTCTAAAAAGAACTAAATACAAGTAATAAAATTGTGAATCAAGTCAAAATGGCTCATAAATCAAAGGCTTACTGTTATAAGATTGGACAACGAAAATGATTGGAGAATACACATCCTTTTTTTAAAGATCCTACTCCAAGAGGATCCATCAATCAAAGTGTTTGAATGCCATCCCACTCAATATGTTTTGTAAATTCATCCCTCCGCTTCAGCTTACGGAGTTGAGAGAAATCGTATAAGAGCCTCAATTGCTCCTTCGAGACTTCTTGCATTTGACTTTGAACACAACTTCACTGGGTAATGAGAGATGATGACGTTTAATAATGATGTAATTTATTTCATTATATTTACTATATGTATAAAAATGTCGTTGAAATGAACTTTCTCAAATTAAGCTTGCCTAAATGAATACTTGCTCAAATGAATGTGGCTAAGATGACCCTTGCTGAAATAAATGTTGCTCAAACGGACGGACAAGATATATATATACTTTTTTTTTCATTTTAAGTATCCCTTTTTTATTTATGATAACTGCGTTCATTTTAATTATTAATCATTATTTAATCATTTTAGACTAGTTTTTTTTGTAATTGTTTTACCATTTCAATTTTCTGATTATAATTTTTGATCACTATTAAGACCAATAGAATAAAGCAATCCCAGTTGGCCGAGAGAAAAAAAAACTTTAAAAAAAATCGAATATTTGTATGACAATTAGGACTTTGGAGGATCATGAAAGTAGATGGCAGGTCTGATTGCGTGGAGAGTTTGTGAGTTTCTTCTTTCGTCACGGTGTTCCAAAATAATAGTTAGGTCTGAAAAAAAATGAAACTATATGTAATATACATTTTTTACATTTGCACGTTCATTGGTATCCAAAAATAAAGATTTAAAAATTAGGGATCTATATCCGCCCAAATCATGTGCTTTGACTTTTTGGACAGCGTTAGTGTAATTAAATAACTAAGGTAGCTTTAAAAAATAAACTATCAAGTAAATTTTTCTTTATTTTTGGGATTTAAAACCATTTTCAACTAAAAGGAACTTTTTGACCCATTTAAACATAAAAAGTGACCACTTTGGCTAATATTTGACAAAGTTATGATCAATTGAAAAAGTTTAATGATTTCATCAAATTATGGGAGCAAAAGAGCACGCAGATCCTTGTTGGATTAACCAGTATAATCTGGGAGTATTCATAGCCAATTAGAATCATTCTTGAATTATTGTGTACATGTTTGGTCGAAATATAGACAAAAATGTTGAGTAATCTGCCAGTGCTTCCTCAATCTCAATCTTAATTCGGACAAAGCAACAAGGTGTTCTATTTTTTTACAACTATATTTCGATTAAAAATATGTAAATACTTATTAAAAAAGTTATTTATAATTAATTTAGAGAATTTATTCATACTTTTAAAAGAAATGCCTTACTTCAAGAAGAGTTCTGCGGAGAACAAGCAAAAATAAACTTTTCCATCTTTGACTTAAAGGAACTCATTCATTCCCACACCTGATGATTTGAGAAAATAGTCGCAGAAAAAGTATACTACGACTTCAATGACACCGAAGGATTCTCACCATGTGGGTTATAAAACAATTGTTACACAGTCTTGAGATCTCAAAACTTTAATAAGCCAGAAAACATCCAGGTATAGTAGTTATTTCATAGGTAGCTCTTGAATTTCCATTCAAGTTGTCTTGTTTTCAGAATTTCTTCCAAGATTCAAAGAGTTGCTCGTGGGACATGCGATCCTGAGAAAATACCAGGAATCAGGCATTTGCTTAAAAAGACGAAATGCTGCAGACAAGATGCCGTGGCCATTATGGGATCATTATATGAAAAAAAATGTGAACCGTGTGAGGATGGTTTCATCTTTCTTCAGACAAGCCAAGGTGACAAAATGAAATTCAGAATATAAAAGACAAAAAATACTATCCACCAATGGTTTAACTTAAATTTATTCATCAACATGGCCACTGTGCTTAATCTCAGTGTCAGAAAGACCATCAAATCAGGAACCTTGCTTCAAAATGCCTTTATAACCATAGGTGTTATGGGATCTGTTGCATCTAATTTTTAAAAAAATGGTTTACCGAAGGTCATTACCTTGACTCTTTCTTTGAAGTTAAAATGTTAATGGTGGGCGAAAGACGTGGATGAAGATGCCTCTGAATCTGTATCTAGCTCCAAGGAGAATGCTTCTAAGTTTAGAAAAATGGTATGTCTTCTAGAATGATCTACAATTATATCAAATACATCACTGAGAAGAGGCAATACAAAAGCCCATGCTGAACTTTGCAAAGATGGTGGGCAGGATTTTTGCAAGTATGCTTAAGTATTCAAGAGCAAAATCCAGTTTGCAACAGCCCCTCCATTATGGAGTATACAGGAAAAAGAGGGACTTGGAGTCAATCCATAGACTGAGGAAACAGGCCGGAAGAGATTACATCGTAGAAATAGTCGGTGTACTTTACATAATTAGATGTGATCTCCTCCGGCTTCATCCATAGTCCATGGATCGACTCCTACTCCAAAAAATATTTTTAATGTCACTTCATTTAGCAAAAATATTTTTATGATTAAAAAGTTTTGAAAATTTAATTACTGACTCCATGAAGGGGTTGAATAATATTTTTAAGTTTTTGAGTGCGTCTTCTCACGGCTACAGCCCAACGAAGGTTTACAGAACAAATCAATCAGGGAATCCACAATTTGGCCTTGAATGGCTTTCTGTAGATACTTGAAAGAGGGTTGTTTTTTAACGTCAAATAGCATAGGTGGGGTGGGGGCTATATAATTTTGTATTATACGGCTCAGTCATAGTTTAAATTCTACTATTGGGCAAGAATAGGCATTGACAGACTCATCTTTCTTGAAGACAGAACATCTACGTATTAAAAAAATCTTCTAGTGTGTGATAAATGAAGGAGCTAACACGGGGGATTCGTTGCAGGTTTATAAAAAAATTATATATAAGTGAGGTAACGTTGTAGTGCCGTAAAAAAAAATAAGTTGATATTTTTATCTTATTCCAGCGTTTCTCAATTTTAGCAATATTTACAAGAGATGGGAATTTAAAATCTTGTTCTTTATTTGAAGGCTTGTGATAATATTTAATCATTTTTCTGATTATTTGAAATGATATTGATAAAACCTGTATTGAATGAATGTATCAAAATTTTAAAGAAATTGTACAGGTTGCAAGTTATTCGTCATAAAATGCATTATTTAATGACAGCATTGGTCCTTCTAAGTACGAGCTATTAATTGATACCATCATTACATTTTGATCACTTAAAATTATATAGCTTCTAGGTATATACAGGGAGCAGGGATCAAATTGTCGCCAAAATATTTTTCTACAAAAACAACACAATATATACATTTTTTAACTTTTTTATTCAAAAATCAAGCATATAGTTATAGAGTAGCCATGTCATTCGA
>NW_027292004.1:0-782 GCF_016086655.4 Lepeophtheirus salmonis | reverse complement strand
GTAGTAGAGTAGTAGAGAGTAGTAGAGTACCTCTGAGTAGTAGAGTACCTCTGAGTAGTAGAGTAGTAGAGTACCTCTGAGTAGTAGAGTAGTAGTAGAGTAGTAGAGTAGTGAGTAGTAGAGTACCTGAGCTGTAGAGTAACCTAGTAGAGTAGTAGAGTACCTCTGAGTAGTAGAGTAGTAGAGTACCTCTGAGCTGTAGAGTAGTAGAGTACCTCTGAGTAGTAGAGTAGTAGAGTAGTAGAGAGTAGTAGAGTACCTCTGAGTAGTAGAGTACCTCTGAGTAGTAGAGTACCTCTGAGTAGTAGAGTACCTCTGAGTAGTAGAGTAGTAGAGTACCTCTGAGTAGTAGAGTACCACCTCTGAGTAGTAGAGTAGTCTGAGTACCTCTGAGTAGTAGAGTAGAGTACCTCTGAGTAGTAGAGTACCTCTGAGTAGTAGAGTACCTCTGAGTAGTAGAGTAGTAGAGCCTCTGAGCTGAGAGTAGTAGAGTACCTCTGAGTAGTAGAGTAGAGTAGAGTAACTCTGAGTAGTAGAGTAGTAGAGCACCTCTGAGTAGTAGAGTAGTAGAGTACCTCTGAGTAGTAGAGTAGTAGAGTACCTCTGAGTAGTAGAGTAGGTACCTCTGAGCTGAGAGTAGTAGAGTACCTCTGAGTAGTAGAGTAGAGTAGAGTACCTCTGAGTAGTAGAGTAACTCTGAGTAGAGTAGAGTAACTCTGAGTAGTAGAGTAACTCTGAGCTGTAGAGTAACTCTGAGCTGTAGAGTATCTCTGAGTAGTAGA
>NW_027292003.1:0-2946 GCF_016086655.4 Lepeophtheirus salmonis | reverse complement strand
ATTTCATTTCCTTGATTCCACGAGCACTAGGTTCTCTGGCTCTTTTCCATCCACCTCGCTCAATTTGACTTGGATAATCTTTTGGTAAAATTCTTAATTTCTTACACAATACCCACGACATTGTAAATTTAACATTTTCCTTTACAATTATTATCTCTTCTTTATTTCCTCATTTCCAAAACATCTATCAATAACTTTTTGAAGTGTACATTCTTTTTCTTCTATGGCCATAAGTTTTTCCTCGTTTCTTCATCCCGAAGTCCCACAATTAATTTAACTTTGATATTTTCTTCGAAACAGTCTTTATTACCACATCGTTCATTTAATTCGGCTTTATTTGCAGTTCGAGTTACCTCTACATAGAAGTCCTCGAATGATTTACCTTCTTTTGATATAAGAATGAATTTAACCTTATCAAAATGACGTTATATTGAGAGCGAAAATATTTCTCCATTCTTCTAAAATTTCAGGAATGTTTCCTGAAATGTTTCCTATGTTTTCTTTAATCCCAATTGAGACTCTTAATTTCTTTCTCATTTCTATATCCATGAATGATCTTAAATTCGCTAGCTTTTTGCATGAGAGTAACCATCAACTCCTGCTAGTTGCCTCTAGTCTTCAAAACTGGGTTTCCATTCAATAAACTCATTCAAATCCATGCTTCCTCTCAATAGTTCCGGTTCCTTGTATACAATTTTTTCCGTATACTTTACACGCTTCATCCTTTGAAGGCAGATGCTGATGCTCCTTGCCTGCCAGTTCCACCATTAGTTTATATATATATACTTTATTCTACACGACGAGAATACAGAATGAATATCATATTATTATTCACAAAATACACACGGACATTTATACATAGGTCACTAAACTTATAGCAATGAAAGATATATAAAAGTATGTAATAAGATATCTCTTTTAAGATGATTCAATGTTAAGAAAAATAATCCTCAAAGAAAACTTCTTGAACATAATTTTGAAAAGATGGTTAGACTGCAGTTAGTTTTTCCTATATGCTGAAGATATCTGATCATACCTTGGCAAAGTTATGGTAGAAAGTCTAATAAAAAGCACAGGCATTTTAATATATTTTAAGCATTGTTTACTACTGAGTATATTAAATAATTCCATTTTTTAGATTTGAAAAGCAATAATTAACCTTTTTTTATATAGCTTTTCTCCTGATTTGACTGAAGACATTTTTTAATATTTCTTAGACAGCAACGGAGTCGTTTGAATTTTGACATACATTCCGACTTCCACTCAGTATTGCAAATTGATTGTTAAATCTCACCCAAACCTGTGGTCAGGGCTACTTACGGGTACAGGTGGTGGTGGCAGAAGGACAGTACCTGCTACTACACTAGCAACTTTACTCAATAGTTCCTTCGATCGAGACTCCAGCCTTCTTTGATCGGAATTCTTGGCCGCCTCACTCGCCTGATTGTTCGCCATGACTTCGCAGTGTTTTGGCATTTACAGGGGATGCTATCAGGAGTCAATACAAGTCAAAGGACCAGCTGAAGTCTGCCCTTAAGAATGCCTGAGCCAACTTCGAACAGAGCTTCATTGTCAAGTCATGCAGCAAGTTCCAGTCTAGGCTAGAGTTGGTAGTGGAGAACATGGGTGGCCATATTTTCATGTTAAATAAATTAATTCGTCGACCACTTTAAAAATTACATAATATTTAACTATTTTTAAAATTTCAGAGTGTTCAGTTTTAGACGAGCACACATGTACTAGGTCGTGCACTACAATTGGAACACACTTTGATCTCATCCAGATCATGAAAAATTGTATTGTGAATAATTTTTTGCTTATATTTAATAGAATAGATGGTAATAGCATATTATATAACCTCCATGGGCCTCAATCACTGCCGTAATTCTACCACGGAATAACCATTTCACTGCATAAACGAAAAAATTATCAAGAAATAAAGGATCCGAAAGTTGTTAATATTGATATTACAGTCAACTTATGGTTATAAATGAAAACAAACGGGAACTCATCTTATTTATCAACTAACCTCTTGGATGAACAAAGGAAAAAGTTTGCCGTGATGCATTAATACGGGATCTGGATAAGATCAAAGTTTATTTCAATTGTATTACACAACCCTGTATATATATTAGAAAATGGTACTGGAAAAGAGTAAAAGAAGGATTTTGTTGAGGTATTGAAAGGTTGGAATTTAAGTCTGTCAAGTCGGTCCAATGGTACTTGGTACAACTTCATCAAACACAGCCCGTATTAATGTTGTTTCAACTTATATACAAAATAATGCATCATATACTTGATCTGGTGGCCTAAGTAGCATTTCCATTTCATCTGAAATTTCCACCAAAAAGTAATTATGATATATTGTTTAGACATTTTCAGCTGCGATTGCACTAACAACGAAGGATAAATTTGAATCAGGCGCTAATCATGTATAAGCCTTCAATTGTACAATATATCGACGCCATCTTGTTGGATCAAAGAACAAAAAAAGAAAGGAAAGATTTAAGGGGGAACTTGTTAAGATTTTTACTTTGATCTTCCTTGGTGCTACTCTCTTTCAAAGTGAAATATCATTGAAAGGTCCAGGAGCACTGTCCATACAAAAGGTGACCAAATGAATATACTGGTTAAAAATTAAGATGTTGAGGGTACATTTAAACTTACGTAAACAGAGAAGAAAGATTTTTTCTATATTTGTATTAATCCTGTTTTATTAAAAAATATTATACATTTACAAATATTATTATATAAAATATAGCTTCCTATATCGGCTCCAATAAATGATTTATTTTATCTCAGCAATTTATATGATTGCTGGCTTCATCAGATGAGAATTTAAAAATAGTTTGACCAAATCATTCATGTAATTGGAACCAGCTCTATTCTTGAAAGAACACAGTTATTATACTTTTCTCCGGAATCACCAATAGCACCAACTATCTT
>NW_027292002.1:0-871 GCF_016086655.4 Lepeophtheirus salmonis | reverse complement strand
ATCTGGATGAAGTTTAAAGTAGTTCCAATTTATCGTAGACACCCTGTAGACAAGTGCATCTAAAAAAAGAAACCGAAAACAATATGGTAATCCTGGCCATTTGATTAATGTTTTGGAGGAGATCAGCTACTATCAACTGTGACAAGGTTGGAAGGGGAGAAGGAAATACACAAGGACATTGGAAATAATTACTTTGATGTAAATGTCCAATTCTACTCTGAGTCCAATGAAGACTTAGAATTATAACTCCGCAACAAATCCTGAAGTTTACTCTCCATCTTTTATGAGCACACAGGAATGTTAAATCAGGTTTTGAATATAATTAAATCTATTTAGGAAAGGAAGTTCAGTAATCAGGAATTAAATAATAATGACAACTGCTATGCAAATTAGTAATTTATTCGATACTGTATTATAATATTGATTTGTAATATTTTATTAAAAGTGAAGATATAGATTAGTAATTGTGTATTTCTTCATAGAAATACTAAAATGGCCAATATATATATTATAGAATCGACGATGGATCAACAGGAAATTGTATTCCTGTTCTTTTGGAAACGGAGCATAAATATAGAATAACTTACTACATTGTTTACTTATCAAAAAGAATACATTATGAAATAGCCATGACGTAACAAGGGATAAGAGGAATCGACAGCTGACAACAAAATACATAAAGCATTTTTTGTTAGTGAGGTAACGCCGTGACAATGAACATAGTACTTAAAACACACGAATTGAAGGATAATATCTATTTAAAAAGAAGAAGAAGAAGGAAGGAGATCTGTCCCATCAAGGATCGTAAATACATAACATTGTTGGACTCAGAGTAGAATTGAGGATCCCCATATCCTGTAGTAATTCTTAC
>NW_027292001.1:0-111274 GCF_016086655.4 Lepeophtheirus salmonis | reverse complement strand
TACAACTTGCTTTTCCTTTTCACAGCTTGTACTTGTAGCAGATTGTTTCGGATGTGAGTTTTGGGCTAAATGGCCGTGTAAATAAATATAGGTTATACAAAAAGTATAACCTATATATAACCTTTTGATATTAGTGCTCTCATTATTTACCACTCCCTATTTTGAAGAATTACAATCGTATTAGGGACCAAGGAACAGAATCACTTTTAAAGTAATCTCTGCCAGCGGATATGTTGTCTCTCAAAGTCACCATATTTTTATGACTTCCCTAAGGGGCGAGTTTTACACTCAGTGTAATTTAAACAATATTTTCACCCCTGCGCCCATTTTAAGTTATCTATTAATGAGGTAACGTGTTGTGGAATACAATTAATATTAAAGTATTACATGCTACATTTCTCGGCCCCTATTTTTTTCTAAAACCGCTACCGGTACAAGCGAGGTCCTGGAAGATTAATTCTGGTATATACCTATGCCCATATCTGTTACATATTATGTTCATTCTGCACACCAGCAAAAAAACCGGACTCCTTTTCCTGAAAGATATTTTCACTCCTTTAGCAAATTTTATTGCTCAATCAAAATACATAAATCTTTATATGTAGAGTTGATTATATATACATAAATACAATGTAATATCGATACTATGCGTATATAATACATACACCCACGTTTGACCTTTTCCCGCCTCATAGAAATTGGAATAATGGGGAGAATTGGAAGAGGAAACAAGAGAGAGAGAAAATAATATTTTCAAGGTTTCCATACATTTTTATTATTTCTATGATCAAATATTCATTATAATGCAGTTAATTATTCATTGTATGAAAAGCAAAGCACCCCAATATTTTTTATTAACATCATGGAGCCGCCAAGGAAGTATCCAGATGCTGCGACGTACATACATTTGAAGCTACTAGATCCATAGATCAATAATTACATAGATGTGATAATTTGCGGGAATTATTCAGCAAATATATCAGCTGAAACAATAGGTATCATTTCAGGGGTGTCCACAGGGAGTGAGGAAGTAATTAAGTAATTTTTGTTGTTGACTAGAAAATAAAAATATTTGAAATTTAATTGAATTTCTCAATTTCTTTTCTAAAAAATGTTATTTTCTGTGAATACCTATGGATTTTTGAATTTTTTCTACAAAATTTTTAGTCCAGAGACTGGCTTGGCACTTCCATGACCTTAATGAGATTCTGCTTGAGCCACTACTTTGTTGAAATGGTGGTATATTTTGAGTCATTGACGTGCTGGAAGACACATTACACGGCTCATTTTCAGTACCCTGGTTTATGGAAGGAGGTTGCATCCTGTCATCCATGCAGTAAAGTCTTACTTCCTCCTTAGCAGAGAAACAAAATGTAATGTTTTCAGGCCATGCTGAACCAGGTGTACATTGAAATTTGAAACGTACTAATTCAATAATTAATGAAGGTTTAGTGATATATATGGGACGGGAGTACCGTGTTGAATAACTTCTTTCTATCCCATAGAACACGGCGGATGTTCTCTGGACGAAATTTCAAAAGTAATTATCTCAGTCCTCCGATCCTTGCATTAAGTGTATTAAAAGTTATTCATAAGAAAAAACAACCTACGACTGTTAAAATTGGTCGTGAAGAGAAAGGCCCTTGATCAATCACAAGGCAAAGGGTTGAACGGCTTGTCATTAGCAATGGCATGGAATATGAAGATTTAAACGCCATTTTGGAGAACTCATTCACTGACACACGTCAAAAATGGCTAAGGTACAGACTGGAGACGTCCTGTATTTTTACAAACAAGTCCCAGAAAGATTGTATGGAGAGAAATTGTTTTTTTTTTCGCAAAAAAGAATTGGAGATCTCTTTTCATTTATTCTGCCAATGTTTAAAAATGTCCCCGATCCTTAGGATGGAGGAGGAAGAAACTTTTATTTAAAATTGAGCCCTTTGGATTGGCTCATTATAACATCCTCACGATATAAGGATAGGTGGAAGATGGAGTGGCTCATCTCCAACATACAATGCATAATATAGGCAGTTAATTACAAGAACTAAGAGCTCCCTTCGCGTCTCCATGATTACGTTTCGAAGGCAATAATAATCTTCAATTCCTTCTCCATCGTTAAGAAATGTTTTAGAATGTGTATTAATAAAAATTTGTCAGAACTACCTCAAGATCATCCCTTCATGATATGATTTATTTATCAGATCTCTGGGTTTCTCGGTTTTTGTTTTTTTATCCTTGTGTCGTTGACCTATTTTTAATTAAACATGCAGTTGACGTTACTTCTTTGTTATGTTTTTTTTTTATAAATCAGAACATGATATTAATGTTTCCATAGTTTTATAAATGTATTCTTTAACATGAATCAATATATTTAATCTATTTAAAAAAAAGGTTGAGTGATTGAAATTAATTCGTATTTCGATATATTAAAGAATAAACAATTAGCTACAAAACAAACCAAACTTGAGCTCTTTGGTTTACGTACAAGTCGAGAAAATGACTCTTGAACGTGATCGACGAATTTCCTTTCACGCACTTCAAGCGATTGGCGTCTCCAGGACCACCATCTACGCGAACAGGAAGTCCAAAACGTTGGCGAGGAAGAAGGGATCTCTGCCAGACAGGACCAACTGGAAGAAAACAGATCCGGCCAATCCCCTCAAGTCCATGAGAGCCCATACAAGAGATATAGAAGATCAGAAGTAGTAAATGAAGGAGATGAGAGTACATTAAAAAGAAGTAGATGAGGAAGAACCATTGAGGACTGTCGTGGAGAATGATAATACAGAGCCCATGACATCTATTAGAGCTCGACAGCGTCCCTCCTTTTTGGGAATTGATGATTAAATAAAAATAAAACAATAAAACCTGTGACGTATTAAATTAAGGAGAGGAGAATGTAGTAATATTATTACATATCTATCGTTGGTAGTTGTTGATCTTATTTATCTTGTTGATATTGTGTTTGTTGCAAAAGTATTTATGTATATAAAGATTCTTTAGTTGGACCTTAGCTGTAGTAGAATTAAGTCAGATAAAGCCATATTCTAGGTTACAACACTATCTCCATTCTAAAATCATCAATAATAATGTCCGTTATTTTGGAAATCCAAATATTATCATTGTAAATTCTACAAAAGAGTGTGGCTAACCCCCCCTGCCTCGTTGCATGGTCCATGTAATGTGACGCCACATTTGTTTGTTTATTTTTCTTGCATGAACAGGTTAAGTCCTTATTGATATAATGATTGGCAATTTCAATTAATGGATATGATATTCCACTCGGTTTAACTCTGATGTGTCAATAAAAAGCTAACCAATCAACTTATTTCCTATATTTGTATTTAAAATCATAATAGTACTTACTACCCTATTCCCTAGCTGTTGTTCATTGTGATAAATTTCAACAGTATATCATAATATAATCCGTAGTTAATATCGATTTTTCCCTACGCAATCTTTTTTTAAAATAAATTACAGATAAAAAGAAAATATGTATATCCATATTATAAGAACACTACCTCTTTTTCGGTCAAAAGACGTCGATTTTCTAGAAGTAATGCAAATTTTTTTAACTTCTTTAAATCCATAATAAGTAAAACAAGAAGTTTGTTTCAGACTAACATTTAAAATATTGATATATATATATAATAATATATAAAATATTTACGGACTTTTAATTTTTTTTCCAAAAATCTAATTCCAAAAACCAAGCCTCCGCCCCCTCCCCATATAGTCCTTGCTGTTTTTCCCCTAAAGATGCCAAACTTTGTAAGTAAGGTAGCTCGTCGTGGGGCAATAACCATTATTTGATTATGTATCGTATATCAGATTACCTTCAATACAATACTAAGTATGGTATCAAAAAAATACTACATTGAAGAAGATCGCCAAGAAATATGATTTTTTTAAAGAGAGATTTACCTAATAAATAGAAGGGTTTTACTCCAGTATTACTACATTTTATCCTTGTTGTGTTTTAATTAGTTTAATATTTTTGATAGTTTTATTGTAGTTAGGTGGTGTAATTTTAAACTACCATGTTTATTTATGTTTTTAGTAATGCAATTCTTCCTAACAATTTATATTGTTTTAAATATATGTGTACATATATAATCAGCAATATACTAAAGACTTTTTTTTTAAAGTATCTATATAATTCTTGGCATGAATCAAACTGCCAATCGAAATCCCTTTGGTAATCTTTATGTACTTATTTCTCTATGGCTAGACACTACATGAGAAATGAATCCTATTTCAATTTGAGTTGTATTGATGTTGTCCATGATATTTTTGATCAAAGAAATCAAAGAATATGAATGACTCGAACGTTTAGTTAATTGAACAAAAAAAACACAACAACATACACAATTACATGGAATAGGATCCACTTATAAATAATCCTTTTAGATCCTATAGCCTCTTACTTTCTAATACATATACATTAGAGTGGTTTGATTTTCAACTTTTTTCGAATTTCGATTACGCCTAGTGCAGAAAAGTTGTTATGGGGTATGAAAATTTCAATGCATAATTGCATAGTTCTACAAGGTCAACTTTTTAGGGCGCACATATAAATCAATTTTTTTTTAAAAGCCAATACTATTTACTTTGTGAGTCAAGAGACTAAGAAGACATTTTTAGTTGTTTTGCTAAAAATAGTTTTGCAAGACTTTTTTAAATAATAAAAAGTGTGTTTTTTTTCTAAAATTTTCCTACGAAACAAAAAAGGAGATAAAAGTTATGAAAATGTGATGGTCTGCGATTACCATGCAAACTCTTATTTATACTTTTTCAGGAAGGAAATATCAAAAATATTCTCTCTTTTTTCCACCATAGAGTAGCTTTAGAAACAAAACTTTTTTAATATCTTTTATAGATTAGAATATTGGCTATCACAATTAATAAAATGCAGAATAATGATTGAGGCTGTATTTTAAATCTTAAGTGACAATATAAATTATTTTTGTATCCTTTCAAACTTTGAAGTAGATGTGCTACCTAAAGATGACATCCTAGGAAAAGGAAATTCTGCATGGGTTATTTTCTTATTAATTGATAACTTTTGTTGAAAAACAAACCACCCTAATACACCTATTGTATGTACTGTGTCTAAAGTCAGCCTACTACTTTCCCCATAAGTACAAATAATAATATTATTTTTGCATTATATGACACACCTTTTATTTGTGAAATCTTTTTCCATTATAATATTTACCTTCTCTTACGATTATTTTTATTAATAACAAGGAGTTAAGATAACTATTTTAAACACATAACTAGTAGACAGGAAGTAATTATATGAACCTTAAGGACAAAGGGCTCTTGGAATGGTATTTTATTTGTCCTGCAGTGTGTGGGTGGTTTATCTCAAATGTATATTTATCTACTCATAAAGTATGAGGCTTTATTGATTTGATTCTTGAATTGAAGAAATGACTTTAAACGGGGAGGGGGGATATAGGTCTTGCTTAAAAATGCCCATTAGAGATCAATTATCTTATTGTATAATGTACGTATATACTTCTGTCTGTCTTTTACATATAGTTCCAAAAGAACTGGTAGGATTGGGCTGCTCTTTTGCAAGTGAGTCTTTTGGGAAACTTTTCTGACCATGGGATACTTTTTCTCTACCCCAAGTATCAGGTCTAGTGCTGTGACGTCATTGATTTTTTCAATTAAATAATATATGAAAAAATATTATAACTAATAGTTCTAAAATCTGTACTTGACCGAGAAAATAAGGACCAAAATCATACAAGTATTTGGAGACTTTATAAACAAAATTTTCTTTCAAATTTAGCACTTTCCAGAAATTTTATTTTATTCTAAAAGGTTGGTGTTACATCATTAAGTCCTTGTATCAAATTTTAGGTGCCTAGTTTAAAAAATGAAGTCGTTAGGTCTTAATGAGTTGGCATTTTAATAAAAAGTTTTTTTAGATATTTTCTAATGTTAGATGAGTGAAGTAAAGGGTGCCCAAGCTATCAGTATCGCAAAAATTATGTTTTTTAAGACACAATTTTCTCTTCGACCAGTAATCAGATTTAAAAAAAAAAAAAACAAGATTCTGAAAGCTTGATGGGTTCTGATTTATTTTATTTAATATAATCATCTCCAGCTTCAATTACGGCATCTATGCAAGGCTGAAAGCCCCAGCACTTGGTCCATTGGCAAATCCTGAAATTCCTTCTTGATTCGACTGCTAAGTTGGTCTTCGGTGTTGCAGGGGAATTGGTTGGCTTCTTGTTCGATCACACACCACAAAAAATCCATCGGATTCAGAACTGGCGAGTTTGGAGGCCAAAATTCAAGCTAGCTGAGGTCATGAAAATTATTTTTGATCCATTTTAGACATTTTTTCGAAACGTGGCAGGGCATCACCTCGTTCTCTAGAGCGTCCATGTAGGCATCAGTGTTGACCCTGAGTCCTTGGAAAATCACCTGAGGAGGGATGACGTGGCCTTAGGAGTTAACAACCTAAATACCATGACGTGGGCTGATAACTTCGTCTAGATGTCTCAAATTCCCATCTAATTTTGCGAATGAAAATGTCACTGAGACCCAGAGTTCGAGCAATTTTTATTGTTGCTCGTAGAGCTAATTCCAAAGAAGTGCCTTTTCCAAATATTTGGAAAAACGAATTCGTCGATTGATTACAATTTCCCCTTCTGGATCAAGTTTGAAAAAACTATCTAACAAAGAAAAAATGAGCTGCCTAAATACCCACGTTTGACTAAGGGAATAGATAGCCTGTGCACTCTTTATGAATTGGTTATGTGTAATTGATTTGAAAGAATTGGCTAATAGTTTTTTGAAATTTAAAAAAAGTAATTAAATTTATATACTACAATAAGAAATATGAAGAAAAATGGTTCTAGTGAGTTTCTGAAGTTGGATAAGTGAATTATGTAAAGAGGTTAAGTAATGCACGATTGAAGGATCAAATCTGTTTTCTATTTCCATGGAAAGATTAATAATAATAATTAGTTATTAGCAAATTAGTGTGAATTTGAGGCTGCAAATAATTTGTTCAAAGAGGAAAGGATATTGAGTTTCTTTTTTGAAACAATGTATGGAAATATAAATTCATACACGTGAGAACGTGGTCAACAATCAACAATTTTTAATGAGAGTTTGGTAAATATATATATTTTCTAATTTTTTCTTAATGTGTTTTATTTCTTTTGACTTGATGCTAATTTTGTAAAAGTGTCTTGTATTATTTCATTACATATGATGTGTCAACATAAAAACAATTGAACAAAAATCAATATGGGGAGACAATTCTCATTAATTTTTTTATTATACCTACATATAACTCAATAATTCATAGGTATATTTGAGTCAATTACGTACTATTTATTTCCCATTCTGGAATACTTTGAGATACTTAAGAATATTAGTTATAATTTAAAACAGGGATATGGTTATTCTTTAATTTCGCCCCATCAATCATTCTCATTTCAGGTAGTAATACGTCAGTAAAATTGTCAGGATATCATCAAAAAGCGTAGAACACGAATAACACATAGAAACATTAAATATATTTCTCGCCATCTCGCATTTTCTGAGACTCTAACAGCAGGGGCGTCCGCAGGGGAGATGCTGTAGCCTTCCCCAAATGAAGGATTTTTTGATAAATTATGGGTCTGTAAAAAAAAAAAAATATTTTTACAAAGACAACAGAGAGAATTTGTTTTTCAAAAATACCCAGCCTTCCACCAAAAAAATATAACCCTGGGGACGCCCCTGAACAAAGTTGCCAGATTGGCTTTTTTAGAAGTAGTTTAGCCTTCAAAAAGTAGATTTGGCCCTTTTTGATATTTGTGCTAAATTTGAAATAAATATGTATTTAATAGTTTTTTTGTTAAATGTGGCCGTTTTTCATGAAATTTATTTTTATAGGTTCTGTGGGTCATTAAAATATTTCAAGTGGCAATGCAGTCCATTATACTAAAAGGTTGAAGATTATTAGTGTAAAACCGATCGTATATTAAAGATCGTTATATTGGCCCGATATGGCCTTTCAAATATAATTTATCAACTTCTCATTATTTTACTCCCTCCCTTCATTTGGACTTTATTAAATGCAATTTGTGGCACCCTAAAGGGCTAATCTTATGTCTATTGAAATTGGCGATAATTTGTCGAAGAATACAAATATAATAATTTTATTAAAAATTAATCTAGGTTGTTTTTGTGTTGATAGGACACACATTTTATTGGCGTTGTTAGTTATTAGGATATAAATTATTAATAATTAGTATCAATTATGAAATCAACAAATCAATGTTTCATCATTTTTTGTACTGATTGAGCATGTGCGTCAATAAAGGCAATAAAATATAGTAACACATTTCTTAATCTTTTCATATAGGAGTGGTATTGTGTTGGTGTATAATAAGATTTTAGGAGGATCTCATTAACAAATCATACCTACAATGTAATCCTAGGTAAATTATTACACACAATGCCTATATGGATTTTCTTTTCATGGGGTACTGAAAAAAAAAACAAAAAACATGAGTTACTTAGTTAATAGATTAATATCAGATCTATCTAATGAGAGGTTCATTTTCTCTCCATTATCAAAATGTTTCCATAATTTTTCTCCCTTTGTCCTTCATCAAGGTTTTTGTTGGAAAACGCAGATATACACAGGAGAGAAGAGGATATCATTCCAATAATAATAAAAAAATACGAATACATACAAGTTACAACGTGCCTAAGTAAGTAGATAGTAACTATAAAATTCGTTTATATACTTAAGTCATTTCACAAAATGCTTCGTGACATGGACTTTGGTAACTACATAATGTACATATATTAGGGTGTTTCTTATTTTTGATTTTGTTGAAATGTCCAAATCAAATCATGAGGGTAAAATTCGTTCCTTTTGATAAAAAATACAATTGACAAAGTTTGAGGAAAATTGAACAATGCTTAGAGGCAGCTTCACAGCCTCAAAGTTTTGAAAATAGCAAACTTTTGGTTAAAAAAAGGAACTTCTTCCTCGATTATTGTGAAAACAGTTCACAATACCCCTAATTATTTTCTATAACTTTTTAATTTACTCTAAGAAATAGTAATCGTGTTCTGATAAAAAAAAATTATAATGTGAATTACAATGCAAAATACTTGAAGAGAAAACTAATACATCTAGAACGTGTTGCGTGCAATGTTTTCACATTTTCCCAATTTTCATTCTGCAAAACATGACTTTTTATTTGAGTTGACCTTAATTTCAGATGTAAAATCAGTTATAAGGGCTTTCAAATGTGTCCTAAATTTCAAAGTGCATCATTTCTGGAGTATTTTTGTTAAATATACATTAATTGTAATAGTGGAATACTATTTAGTAGTAAATAGTGCTAAACTTCATTAATAATTCTTAGAGTAAATTAAGCTATGGTGAAAAAGTTATAGAAAATAAAAAGTTGCATCGTTTTCACGACAATTGAGTAAGAAGTCACTTTTTTTTCAAAAAGTTTGCCATTTTCAAAACTTTTTGTCAATTGTATTTTTGTATCAAAAGGAACGGATTTTAAACGATGATTTGTACAATTAAAAAAAAAGGATGTATACGAAACACCCTAATATACACAGATACCTTTGGAAGATATCAGTATGTAAACAAGGTCACCCAATCATCTCTAAATGTATAGGTATATGAAAGGTATGTACAACAAGCATTGTAAACAAAACAATAAGGTAAGGAAAACCGGGGAGATTGCAACACTGTTTAATTTAGGTTCAATATCCTGAAGCTGGTTCGAGTCAAATATGTTCGAAAGTATATCACATCATACCAACGGTGTGCATTGATTGGAGAGATGCCATTTTGAGCGAGACTCATCTTAGGGACATTTTTTTACAATTAAGCACAACAACTTTATTCTATAGGGTTGATCTTACCTAGTGGTACACATTTTATTATTTTCAATCCGGACTTTGATTGGTCCAAAATCTCGAAGGAGGATAGCAAGATATCTTATCTCTGAGCAGAGCAAGCTGAGACGCTTGGAAAAAGAAAAGGATATTTTAAAATTTTCTCAAAGCCAACAAAAATGCAGGCAGAGTTTTGCTCTTTTCTAATGAACAAAATTCCACCGTTGAATTTTAAATGAAACAAAAAATAAAAATGAAACGAAATCAACAATAGTAGTTATAAAAAAGAAAAAAAAAACCCCTTCAAATTCAAGAGTCTAGGAGGTTATTACATATTTTAAAATTTCTAGTGGTAGGGGATTTGAATTTATTTAAAGATGATAAAAATCTGTACTTTCAAATAATTATTTTTGTTATATTATGTGTAAATGTACCTTTCTTGATATTCCAAAAGGGGTATGTTGCAACTTTCTCGTGTTGCAACCTTCCTTCGTCTCCCCTACAATTCATAGATCAAATTAGGGATCTATTTGAGCAAAGGAATAAATACAGTCTGTCACACATAATCAATAATATTGATTATTTTTTATTTTTTAAGAAAATATTTTGAAAAAACTCGAGTCATCAAATGATATTTTACAAATAAAATAATGAAAATAAAAATCAGGGACCCCTAATTTGGAAATGATGTGGCGAAAAAGGAAAAAAAAATCAAAGTTGTATATATGTATGTATATACAATGTTCGTTTGTTCCGAGACATTTATAGAAACGAAAACATGATTTTATCTAAATGGACATCTAAGGTGAGAGATATCACATTAGATATGAATGTACCAGTCATAAAATTTGGACGTCCTGTTCACATCGACACAAGGAATACACTTGATTGAATCTTATGCTACTACTAAATATCAGCTAGTGACGTCATCATTAATTTATCTCAGCTATAACATTGGAAGTACGCACCGGCACTGGAATGGATTTGCAAGTGGGCGGGGGAATGATTTAACGGTGACTTTTTCAAAGGCGTTTGTAGATTTGTTTTTCGAGAGGGGGGGGGGCCGGGGTATTCCTGTTGGGCTTCCTTTTTTTTGACAATCTTGACTGAAAGTTTCAGAAATTTCATCGTAAAAAAGACAATAAAAATTAAGATTTAAAATTTTTTGGATAGGATAAAATTTGAAGAAATGGCCTTTTTTCTAGAAAATGGCTTTAACCTTTGTGATATAGCAGTTTGATTCTCAAATTTTTTATCAACTTTTTCCTAAAGTATTCATATATAAAGCCCCTTGCCTTCCATTTCGCGTTTATAAAAAACCGTGGAATATTGTGTATTTTCTATTTCCGGATGTCCATCTTTGAAACTGAATACTGGATCAAACAATTAGCAAAGTGTCTCATATATTTTCTTAGTCCGAAAAATTATCTTTTTAACGCCATCCATCGTAAATCGATTGCACTTACACAACGTGAGATACACATAACTAAAGCCATCAATTAAAAAAAAATGGATTTCTGTTTGCAACATTTATTATTTTCATCGAGTCCAGTTCAAGTCTGAAGATATTTTCGTCGAGTCTAGTTGTAGTCCTCAGAAACCCAAAAAATTCTTTAAAAGTGCTTTCCAGAAAAAAAAGTGCAATGACTTTCGAGTCCAAGTCAAGTTTCGATTTTTTGATTGTGGGATCAAGTTTAGTCGCAAGTCTTCAAAATATGGACGAATGTCCATGTCCCTACCTCTAATTAATACTCTATTGAATTCACAAATACGTAGAGTCAGCTAGTTTATATAATGAAGAATCAACTGAGTAAAAATGACGAAGAGAGAATACATTTTATCCATGTGTATTCCAAAAAAAAGAGTCATTGATGTTCCTTTTGGTAGAAAAAAATTACAATATTATTTTATGTGAGTAATTTCGAGTTGTATTTAAAGGTAGCACAATGCACATCAACTCTCTATAGCATTTATTAACTTTTGGACTAAGCTGGTGTTCATTCTTCCAGCTCAGGTTCCGCTGGAACCACATGTCCATTGCTTCCACTTTTTTAGACAAAAATATAATAATTTTAAAATTGTCAGGTTGCGTTACTATGACGTCATAATTATACAATTTCCCCGTATTCATTTTGGAAAAGCACTGTCTTTCGGTGATTTACGCATGTAGCAATGCACCTGCTCACCTACCCACTCGTTTTGTGTTGATAAAAGTTCTAAATTAGATTAAATTTGTTATTATGTCTATTAAAAACAAATAAAAAATTGCAAGTTCATTTCATTTCGGGCTCCCAAAACCTCTAGAGTGCCTGCCTGAAGGGTATCTTGGGCTTTTGAAATATTACGAGCTCTTAGGTATTAAAATTTATACAAGGTCTCCTTTGTGAAAGTTGTGCCTCTACACCACTAGCAACCATTGAACATTCAATAATAAAAAAAATGGATAAAATATTCTCCATGAAATTGCAAATTTCATTTTTTTTTTTACCATCATCCAAATCTAAGACACTAAAATTTACACATGGTCTCCCTGTGAAAGTCGTGCCACTCCACCACCGGCAACCATTGAACATTCAATGGAAAAAAATAGATAAAATATTCTCCATGAAATTGCAAATTTCATTTTTTTTTACCATAGTCAAAATCCTACTAATAATTATTCCTTGACTCTTTGAGAAAAAGAAATAGTTAGAAGCTTTAATTTGGCACATATACGTCCCACATGTGTGGTAAGCAGTCCTCATAAATCATAAATAAATTATTACCTATTGTTTTATGAACTGTCCTTGCAAATAAAAAAGTAAAACATTGTTAAAGAATGAACCAATGTATTTTATGCATAAAAAATATTTTTATATTTAACATAGATTTAGGAAGAAAAATAAGAAAAATACAACAAATCCTATAAAATCATTATTTATGATGATATTGAAGAAGAAACTACGTGCCAGAGGCACTAGTTTTTTTAAAGAGGCTGAAACATGTTGCCCGTGCCAAAGGAGGACGTATTAAGTATTTTATAAATAGTGTTGAAATGCATTCTACAAACAATAAATCTAATTGAACAAACTATTATGTAATTCTTATTCTAGAGCAGATAATGTATAAGAACGTTTTACTCCCGCCAAAGAATTCTTTATATGTGGAACACGCACTGATGGGATGACGTAGTTCAATGGACAACAAGCTCAGGAGAAGCTATTCTCTGGAACTCAATGTGCGCAGGTTTGCGCCCGGTTGTTACTCCAGAAGGCAATATATGTACTTTATATATATATATATATGGACTTCAAAAAAGGTGTTTACTTATTACTTAATCAGTGCAAATCCATCTGACCAATTAAAGGAACATTCAAAACTACTTTTTACCTTTCATTTTTGTCCAACTAAAGTTTAGTTTTCTATTAGTAGAATAGTAATTAAAAGAAAGAGGGAATTGATGTAAAACAATTGTGTAATAATTGTTTTGATGATTTAAAATAACTTTTGTATAGCTATTATTCTTGTAGCATAAAATAAATTGATTAAGAATCCCCCACTCCAAATAAAAAATAGTTGTTTTTGTTTCATTATCTTTGTTAAAGAATTCAATTAAAAATTTAATTTTTTTAAATAAATATAAACTTCAAAAAGAACCGAATTTACTTTTTGAGCATTAAATACAAAGGTGAAACTTATTTAACATCTTAATTGATCTTCATTCAAGAACCCTTCAATATAGGTTGTACGACAGAACTGATCCTAAAACAATAAATATGATAAAAGTAATATACGATGGCTTTTACTGTATCATTAAAAAATACGACCTTTTTCAATATCTTTTTACGGTATTTTTTTAAATGAGAGTATTAAAGCCTTGTTGCTGTCAAGTTTTGCTTGAAGATGCTATATTTTTGCAGATACAGATTTATTTCCCACTAGTAAATTGATACAATTAGAGTATGGTACGTATATTACAACTTCAATTAGAGTATGGTACGTATATTACAACTTCAATTTCAGGGTTTTTTTTTGTAAAAATGTCTGATGAGAGCTGATTATGAACTTCATGATCAAGATAATCTTCATTATTTAATGCCCCATGAGTTTTAACATAAGAAGGTTCTAACATTATAATTATTTGCTTCCTTTGAAGTTCTTTTACATCTCTGTTTCGGTTAAACGGGTGTTTTTTTGTTTTTTTAAATCTTAGAATGTTCAAATAAAGTAGGAATTCCATTATGTACTAAATTCCACTGTCATTCTGGAGATTTCTGCAAAACCATTGATTCTCCAAAATTACCCTAAAGTGAAGTATTTAAGTATGAAGAATTTGAACTTGAAGCCCAGTGATCCCTTATAAGACAAGCCCTTAATTTAATTTTCACATCCCCCACATAGTAAAAAAAATCGTTAGCAAACTCTCGAATCTTTGGAAGGAGTCCAATACGCACGTTGGATATCATTTATCCACAACTTCCTTCGATTTATGTCTTTTGAATTAAATATTTTCATGGGAGATAAGCCTTGAGATTTTTTACTCAAAATTGATCTATTATTACAATACACTACACTACACTTTACCATGAGGAAACTATAATTCCATTAATATGTATTAGCTAATTATGCTAGATAATTAAATTGAGCCCAAAAAGTAGTACATAAATGTCTTTTAAGACCTTTAAAATATACCTTATGGCAGCTGACAATTTTAAACCAATCAGCAAAGAGAAAAAAAAACACTCTTCTTCTACTGAGTGTCCACTCTTTCTATTGAGTCCTTTAGTTACATCTGTCTATTATCTGTTTACAGTTACTCAGCAAAGTGTCAGCCATTTTAGAGACGTAGTTGTTATGTGAGAGTCCTTTGAGTAAGTTGTGAAAATGGACAAAATTGAGTATCGACCTGTCATTAAATATTTGTTTTTGAAAGTGTAATCTTTAAATACATTCAAACAATAAAAGCTTTTTGTGTTAAAATTTGAGGCGTCTAAGTCAATCCAACTCGGAGTAAGGGAGGCAAAAACAAAAAATGCCCCCATAACAATTATTTTGCAGATAAAAACGCAGAGTTCTATTTGGACTGGTTACAGAGATGGGAATATCTCTGGGAGAACACTATAGAATTGCAAGGAGACTATTTGAAAAATAAAATAATCAGAAAAAATATCTTGTATGTTTGTTAGGTCGGAAACTTTTGAGACCATCCCCCTTATGTGTTTTGAAGATTCAAGGTGTTGTTTATTATCAAACCCTTATTATTCCATTTCGTGAATACGATCACTTTCTTGGTGTGTTTAGCACTCTACCTCCCCTAAGCATCCTAATGGATATTTAACCATCCCAAACTTTAATTGGTCTTAGTAGTTATTTTCTTATTGACCAAGAAATGGTCTCTGAACGGGATCCTGGATTTTTTTTCCTAAATTTTCGGGATCACAGGAAATATTGAGATCCTGTCTGTAAAGAGTCTCTTTGAATAATAGTATCTGCATCATATAAATCACTTAATCTATAGTTCTACCCTCACATTTGAATGTATGCTTAAACAATGAAGGTTATTGGAAATAGAGGGAAAATATAATTGTAGGTACACACATATATACAACCAAATTTGAACAGGCAACTGCTTAAAAAAATCGATGTGTATCTATGTACATACTATCTAAGCAAATGCCCGTTTTGAATGATTTAAGATCCAAAATTACAACTATCTATGACGCACTGATTTTTTTCTTCCATTTAACCTATTACAGATAACATCTTTTTTCCTTTTTTTTAATGGGAGAATGAGGGTAAATGACCGACTGACTTCATAATTAAAAAAATTGATAATTATGGTGCTGCAGATATCAAATAATTCATCTAAATTAGACTATCTAAATACCTACATAGATAGATCGAACATAGTAGTATATAGACACTATAATAATAAAATAGTGAGTCCAGACATTAAACAGCTGTTTGATAAAATACGGGACTATGTACTTAAAATCATTTCAAAGTTAGTGATTCAAGTCATCAATGGTTAATGTGTATCAGAGAGAAAGAAAAACATGGGGAAGAGAACGTGTCTTAAAAGGCTGATCGAGCCATTCATTTCATCTGAGGAAAGGGATATTTTCAATACTTTATTACACTTCCCTCTTCCTTTTTAACTATTAGTAGGTCAAACTAAGGGGTTTTGTAAATAATATATATTGATTAGAGATAGTGCTGTATCGTTTCTTTTGTTTGGTCGAGTCTTAGGGCCAGTTCTAACCATCCTTGGGCCCGCCGTTTAACTGTCGGTCCTTTGATTTTTTCATAACAATGTCGATGCTTTATTAAGCCAAAATATACAAGATATATATATTATGATCATTACAGATATTTTGAAAAAATATCATTATGTTCATTATAATACGATCATAAATTATTATATTTTTACTTAGTTCTATAATTTATTTTATTATACCTACATTTTCTCAAACAAGTACTGTGAATTGTTTAATAAAACACAAATTTCATATATAATCATTAAAGATTATTTTGTCGCCTTCAAAGTAATTTCCATTGGATGCAATAAACATATGGAAACGTTTTTTCCAGTCTTCGAAACATTTTTATATGCACTTTTTGGCATGGCCTTTAGCTCCTTCCCCGAATTTTGTATTATGGATACAATAGACTCAAAACGGGTTCCACGGAGTGGAAATTTAAGTTTAGTGAACAAAAAAAAAAGTCTCACGGATCTAAATCAGGTGAATATGGTGGTTGATCGTAGGTATTTATTGCGTGTTTGGCTTTGAAATTGGCTCACAATCGTGGCTCTGTGCGATGCACGTTATTGTCGCGTAAAATTATGCCCGTTTTTGACAGACAGATTTTCTCAGGAAAATGCCTTAGTATGCCCAAATAGTATTATTTATTGACCTTTTGTCCCTATGGAACGAAATAAAAATTTCATTCGTAACACAAAAAAAAAAGTAAACTCTTTGTTCAATAATATCGTGGAGAACTAGTGAGGTAGACTGACTTATCCAGTTGTTGTAAGCAAACTGGTCTCAGATCGTCCTCAAACTTGGCTCATAAAGAAACACAGTGCTGCTGACCTAAAAAGAATGTTTTTTAATCCCTTCAGCGTTAGTAATTTAAATTAACAATCCCCTATACTTTTTTGGCAGAATGTATATGTTCTCGTATAACAGAATAATTTAAAAAAAAAGGAAAAACACTCACAATGACGTCACGAGAGATAGATTTCTCCTTTTTTGAGGATGGACAAGTCGGAATGGACTGGACCACGGCCTTTAGTCCTAATTAAGGACATAGATGATGAATATATTCAAGCTACTAGGTGCGTATCGCTACTTGTCTTTTCGATAGAGATTGATTTTTTTGTAAGAGGGGGAGGAGAAAGCTTGAGGGAGACATATATTATTACTGAATTATTACCTTTGTGAATATCAGTTCCCTATTATGTGGTTTTGGTGGGAGAAAAACATTTAAATTAGCATTAGTGCAGGGAGAATATGATAATTATATTTAAATTCATATATATATCTATCCTATTATGAATTTTTAAATACATTTACTCCATCGATAGTCGAAAATTCTTTTTTTTAGAGGGAGATGTTTACACACACCCACGACCTAGTAAATAATCAACAAAAAAGAAGAAATGACACATACATAAACCGTTTTTCTTTTTTTAATCGCGATACTTAGTTTTTTCTTTACACACATCCCATTCCCTCTTTTTAAAGCTTTACTTCACACGAGGAATATTCTATTTATGGTACGCCAACTTTGTCCTTCTTCTTTTTAAAACAACTGAAGGCTAAAGTTGTGACCTGACCGGACTCTGGAATCAAAATGGATTGCGTTATACTATGGTGAAAGGGAGTTGCAAATCCCGATTCCCATCTTCGTTGGAATAGTATTCTACCTACAGTCGGATCAATTCTATAAGTAGTTATTGCTTTTGTACAATGTAGCTGGTTAAATAATGAATTGATCCAAGGCAATAGTGTAGTTTCTCATTGAAGATAGTATACATATTTTTTCAAACTTTAATTTGGTTAAAGATGGTTCGTAATTGGCTATTTAATTTATGATTTAGAGTTTACATTGAGCCCCTGGGGAATAAAGGGAACAAATCTAAAGATTGCAATTACGTCTTGAGTGTATGCGTACGTGAGAAATTTACAAATAACTGCTCCTTCAAAAATAAAAATATAGATTCTACTGGGAGTTGCAAAAGCTTTGGCACAAAATTTATTTTATTTTTCTTATACTTCTATTGGCCTGATTTAAATTACGTGCTCATTTATAGAGATTTCAACACATTCTCAAAAAATTGAAACCTTTGTTTAACGAAAACGTTTGAAGTTGCTACCCCCTTTTCCCCCGAATATTGTACCCATTATTACCAAGTATGGCTTCTCGAATCCCTTGTACTAATATTACATAAATAAGTAATAAATTATTGTATAGAAGGATATTAAAAAATGGTAAAGAGGTGGGCAGTGATGAAAAGGCTGGGAATCACTATCTTAAGTAGACTATGTACATCCCTGGGCAGTCAGAATTTGTGTTCCAACAGGATGGAACACAAAGTCAAAATTGTCCAAGAGTAGTAGCATATCAACAACAGCTTATTCTGTGACAAAAATTACTAGCTACTAAAATTAATAGATCTCGACTTTTAAGACTTTAAAGCTATTTGAAGATCAGGCCCTATAGAAGGCGCCACTCCAATATGGAAGTACTGAAGTCTACTATTGAGTCGGAGTGGTAGAATATATCCACCTACTTCATTAAGAGACCTGCTTGTCCTCGTTTGGATGTTTTTAGTGCCACCAATGGAGGTTATACTTAATTAATTATATTAAAAAACTAATGGTAAAAAAATAAATAATTATATTTATTTATGTTAATCTATTTGCATTGACGGGAAAACTTTTAAAACTCAGTGTAGATACATATAGTATATTAGTGTTGCCTTTTTGGTCCTGAAATCCTTAACCTTATCTCTTTTTGTTGTACTGGGGATTGTTGTTAATTTGTGGAACTATATTTTAGCCTAACTTTTCTAATTTCTACAAATCTTGGGAGTATTTTGATGCGAAAAAAGGAAAAAAAAATCAAATTCGGCTGCAATATTGAAAGGCAGTCTCCCTGGAAAATATCTAAGATATCTCTAGGGTGCATGGTTTTCAAATTAAGATAAATTACCTTCATTTTAAGTATTAATTTATTGAATCAAACATTTATGGATATTGCTAATTGTAGGAAAGATTCTATTAAGTAGATGTCTCACAATGGATGTTACTGCTAAATCAGTTTAGAGAAAATCGACTTCCTCAAATGATAATGCAAGCAAGATTATTTGTGCAGCTCTCCTATTTTGAGTGAAATGATCAAGGACTTAAATATTGTTGATATAATAGTTAAACTATTTTGTAATACTTTACTATGGGCTCTTAGTGTCGTCAGGTACTTTTTTGTTGAGGGGGGGGTACATTATTTTTTTTCTTTCCACAATTTTGACTAAAAAGTTTTTTTTTTCTTTTTTATTTTTGCTAAATTTAACAAATAATTTTTTTTATCAGAGACAAAAACTTTATTTTCAATTTTAGAGTTAAAATTTTTCTTTCAGGGAGATTGATTTACAATTTTTTAGAGTATTTTTTTAAATTCCGATAACCTAAAATACTGCATTAATATATAAATTACAAAAAAGTTAGGGACCATACCCCCATGGCCTCACCGGTAGCGTGGACCCTGTATTACAAATTGCTTATTGATTCATGTAATATATGAAATTTATCATTGACCATATAAATACTCTATAATTTAAATAGATCTCAGAATGGCTCTCAATGAAAAAATTGGCAGAGTTTATTAATACTTTGCATAAATGATAGTTATATATAAAAAGGTATCTTCCATAATATACTGTATAATGTGCCAAATAGAAGAGCCATAAACCACCACACATACCATGATCTTCAGATCTACCTTCCGAAATAAAAAATGAGAAACAAAAAATTTGTGAAATAAAAAAAGAGCAAGATTTTTCGCACATGAATTGTGATCTAAATAAATAATAGAGAAGTCCTTTGTTTGTTCCCGTAACGCCTCAAGCACCATATTCAATTGTATGTACATACATATATGTAGTCTTTTGACAATTTAATTGAATGTCATTTAGTTGTTTCCTTCCTAAGAAGGAACAAAGGGCCTCTCCATTCTACTAACACCTTTCATACAAACCCTTAAAATATGTGTTATATAACAAAGAAATATGTCCTAATTTTGTTTTATGACATATCTATGTAAATACTCTCTCCAGTCAGGTGTTTCTCATTTCTACTTCGTATTGATGGAATTTCTTGCGTATTTTTATAGTAGGAATAACTTATATAGCAGGTGAAAACTAAAAAATTAAACATTTTGCATATTGCTACTTATATTTCTGGCCTCAAAGAAACAATGCGTTCTAAGCTCCATCTGTTGTATCCAGTTGATAGATTGGTATTTACAAGTATTCACTTTATAGTAACGTTTTGTTATTTGCACGTGATTCGAGTATTTTATTTATAGTGATTTAAAATATTATTTCCAGTAAAAAAATGGAATTGACTTGTAAACACTTTCATGCAATCATTTTTTATAACTTGCATCGATGAACTTAATTAATAAGATGGCGATCACGTACCGTTCTACAGTACAATAAAAAACTGGTATAACGAACTTCAGCTAGGTCGAGTTCCCTCCATGACGTCCAAAATCGGGTTGTTTTCCGAGAATACATCGATGCTGGGCATGAGCTAATAAAACAAGATCGTCATGTGACTTACTGGGAGTTTGACTCATCTTTTGGGATCATTATGCCCATTTTCTATAGGATATCGCATGAAAATTTGGCAGTAAAGAAGATTTGTTCACGTTGGATCACATGTACTCTTACAAATGTTCAAAAGAAGGATCGTGTCGATTGGGGGCATCAAATGCTGGGAAAAATTGTTGGAGGTGCATCAAAGCTCTTTATAATATTAACATAGGTGACAAAACTTTGATTTATGCATCTTTCAAGATGATCCAAGTCAAACAGATGTTGTTTGTAGAAGAAGCACATAAAAGCAACTGGTTGCCTGTTTTTTGGCGTTGACAGTTCATGCAGCTTCAGTTGCATTAGAACAGCGTAGAACAGTTAATTCTGGTTGATACAGGACCACTTTTGCAAGAAGTATTCCAAGAAATCGGGAAAAAAAACAAAAAAAAAACAGAAGGAAAAGCAAATCTTTCTTCATTATGACAATGCCAATGCTCACAATTTGGCTCAAACAAAGAGCTTTTTAGCTAATCAAAGTATTGAAATGATGAGTCAGCCCCCATGACTTTTATTCGATTCCCCCAAAAGTAAATTACGTGGTCAGCGGTTTTCATCACCAAAAGAAGCCAATGTTCCATTCAAGACATATTTTTGGAGTCACTTTAATCAAAATGGAAAAAATACATCGAAAACTGTTTCAAAAGTATGCAAAAGTGTATTGATCTTTATAGATAATATATTTTAAAAAGCAATAAAGCCAATTTCGCTACTAACTATTTTCTTTTTCATTATTAGACCAGAAATATGAATAGTGACCTACGTATATGTTATTCTGATAATACAAAAATATTGTTTTATTCAAAATGTCAGCTATTTCTCTATTAATCCTGTCACCATCGGCTGATATTATGACAGTCATCAACAGTTGACTCCACGCGTTCTCTATAAGCCCTCTTCTCCACATGTGGCCAGAAGGAATAAACAAATGGATTAGTATCTGGGTTATAGGGTGACCGTCACTTTGAAAATTTTGGTCGTCGGTGCAAGAACTCCATCCTGATGGAAAATTACAATGCCGCTATCAAAGAACTTGTTTTGGCACTGTTTTATTTACTCCTGTGTCTTTAGCATGAATGTGCAAATGCTTTACTCCTTTTTTACGTTATAAACAGCATTCCTGGCCACTCCAATTAGCTTTGAAACATCCATTGCAGTGTGATTTGTACGAATTGAAGTTGTGACCTTGAGATTTCAGTCAAATTCTGATGCAATTTTTAGCTCAATTCAATACATAATAAATCTTTTCAGATAACTCATATTTTATAAATATTATGATGTACCGAAATGTTTCAAATCAAGCACATATATCCTCTTAATTTTGCATTTTAAAGTCTGTAATACTTGGGTCGCAATAGAAGGATTATGGGATTTTGCTTAATGAAGGATAATAACAAAAAAAGTTGTGTGATTATATTGCCATCAAGATAGGAAGTCATTTTTATGAAACTCTGCTACACACTGCGACGGATGATGACATCATACAAAAAAAAATGAACTACTTCGTGTATAAGTTCTACTGAAGTACTCGTACAAAAAGAAAAATATTAAAAAAATACTCGTCAATAGTTATGGATATATAATAAATAATGTGATGTCGATCATTATTACTGGTCCAATGCAGTCTTAGGACTAGTGCCATCGGTACTTAGACCTTGGCGCCCGTTTTTAACTGACTTATTGATAGAAACGTCGATGGTTTATTAAGCCAAATAAGATATCTTACAATATACATTCATATTTTTATTATAATGGAATATAATAGGAACGCATATTATTTTTACTTAATGACGTCAGGAGGGATCAAAAGTACCTACTTTAAGGACCGATAAGTAGAATTTGATTGGACTGCAGTCCTCGGTCCTAGATAAGAACTGAAAGATTACTAATGACAAATACCCGGACTAAAAATAATAAAGACCTGAATACTTTTTTAAATTTTACCCGACAAAGATTAATTACCCAAAGGACACTCATTTTTAGGTATCATATACTTGTATTTTAAAAATTGATGTTCCGGGTACGGATAGTACCTGGGTTAATCCCTAATTGAAACTCAAAATATACAAAAGATCATCATTATACATAGTAAAAAGTAAAGTATAAAAACACCTTCTTTAACCTCTATCTCAGCCGTTCTCATATATTCAAATAATAACTTGGGAAATGAGGGTGATTCCGTGTTGTATTATAATAAATCATGATCACTACTATAATCGGATTCTTTATCGTCTTTATGTGTAGCTACATAATACTCTTAATATCACATCTCTGTAAGTACAAAGGTATGTGAAGGAAGATTAACTTATGAGGCCGTCTGTCAATCCCATAATTCAGTGGACACCTTTATTCAATTATAAATATAATTATGTAGAGTTGAGACTCTGTACGAGATCGATTTTTTTTTTCTGTTTGAACTTAAGTGAATTTTTATAGACCGATTTGGAACGTTATCTTGGCCTTAGACTCCGAAATTACTTCAATGACGATCCTTGTACTTACAATTACAACTACGCAAAAAATTCTCAGGTTTACGATTAATCTTTTGATGATCACACACGAATGTTCAATCAGGTTTTGAATGGAATGGAATTTATTTAGGAAATGAAGTTCACTAATCAGGAATTAAATAATAATGACAACTACAAAGGAAAAGAACATTCATTCTTCAGATTATCAATCTAAAAAAAACAGTTCAGCTAAAAAATACACACGATTTACATCACTACCCCACAGGGAATTTTCCAAAGATTAACTTTCCTACTTCTGTTTTCAACAAAGATACACAAAACTCCTTATACTGCAAACTTCCAAGACCTTTTAATATTTTGATTAAGTTCAATTTAAGTCCATTATTATTTTCATCGTGTCCAGTTTAATTCCTTAAAACATAAAATATTTCAAATGAGGATTTTATGCATAGATAGTAATGTTTAATCGGTCCTAACTCCTTGGACTGATTTCCTAATCTGTCTCTCTAAACAATACTTGAATATTGTATGTTTTAGACGCATAAATCCTTCTTTAAATTTCAGGTATATTGCCTCTTTGAAAGAAGTTATGCTGAAGAGCTGAAATGACGAAGTTAGTAACAAGTCAGTTTCGCTATTGTAGTAACAATAAAAGACTGATCAGGACCGGCCTTAGAACTGATGAATTTTATTGGGATCAGATTGTTTGAACTAGTGTCGTGTCAGTTCATTCCAATCCAGTCTTAAGACTGAATTTTACACTTTACATGTTTTAGGACTGATATGGAGGACTGGCCTGAGACTGAACTGGACGGAACAGCCGTCATCAGTCCAAATTATAGAATGACACAACATTTGTTATTATTGCAGTCTTTTTAGAATTTTTAGAGCTAGATCTAGCGAAAAAATCAAAATTACTTTTGAGTCCAAGTCAAGTCTGGAGTCATTGAATGTGTGATCAAGTTGAGTCGTATGCCTTCAAATGCCATTGAATTTGGAGTCCATAATTTGAAGGCATATTTTTTGCGACTCAACTTGCATTGGAATGCAAGCTGACTGTCAATTTTTTTTTGTCCTAATCCCCACGATTAGTCGTTCATGGATTTTAAGGTAAATAGTGACGTTATTGATCGAACATTATTATTGAATGCTTGTTTACTAAAAATGTATCTTAAATTGACTCAAAACACGTACTTTCTCACTATCAAAAACGCTTTTAAAAAAAGTTCTGATATTATCTTATACTCATACATGAAGGAAACACAAAAATAATTAGATTTGAAGATAAGCTTACTTGGCTTGGAGTTGACAAAAATTTCATAGCTCATAAATTAATGAATAACATGCCAAGATGGTACTTTTATGGACATTATTTTTGTGCCCAGTTGGTGAACGAAGTTAATTTATAATGAAATCGATTTTTTGAATAGGTTTATTTATTATGGTCTTACATTTTTTAACGTGCATTTTCATAAATACCCTCACTATTTGTCAAATTACTAACCTATCTGAATTCACTGCTTATTTGCTTACTGACACGGAGAATTGGTATCGGGTTTGATTAAGTCGTATTTAGTCCTAGATTTTGCTCGACTCGTACCAAAATTTCAAGGAATTGGGCTTTATTTAAACTCGTATTCAAAAGACTACCGTATCCTCCATAACCAGAACCGGTTTTCGCATCTACCTAGCCTGGGGTAAAGATAAATGTTTCGATGATGTAATCGAAATTAAAAAGTGGGAAAGTGCCGCCCTCAAATAGGACCTGCAAGTAGTTCAAAGAATCGGACTTTACTCGTAATCTCAAAATAATAGCGACTCGACCAGAATTTGTGGTCAAAGAAACTGATCAATAATGATTAATTTCATCATTGAAGTAATATCTATGTTATAACATAATCACTGACTATCTATTATTTTAAAACTAACGAGAGTACCCACCATAGCCAGGAGTTATTAGGCATCGACAAACAGACAAACTTTGCTTCATTAATATTAAAGATAACTCTCCAACAAATCCTCTCAGTGTTATTTTCCTTTTTTTTTAAGCACATTTACACTTACTTACTTAATACTGAGATGTTCTACCCTCAAGAATAAAAGAGTAATAATAAAATATTTCGAGAAAAATAAATTAATAGGGCGTGATTAGCCATGAAGTACTTTATTCTCTAGAGTGCTAAATCTTATCTGAAGTTAAGTTCATTATAATGTATGTTATATTTCCGTTCTTTTTTTTCATCCATTACAGACGGACGGTAGGTAAATTAGTTTACTACTCATATAAATATGATTTTTTAAATCAAAATGCCACATTTATTAATAAATTAAAGAAAAGTATTAATTATTTACTGCATTACTCAAAAGTCTATCTCAAATCGATAATGCTGTCCAATACAAAAAAAAAAAATATTTTTGAAAGATTTCCTTATCCTTCATGTTACTCAAGATCAACTTCTAATCATTTCCATTCATTTTTCCGTTATGAAATTAGGTAGAGTTCCATACAGTTTCAAAGGTATTTCATTTTCTAAATGCAAGAGAGTAGAATAGGGCATAGGAAGAGTTGATCTCTTGGAAAGATAATAATATGAAGGAAAGGGTAGTGGCCTATATTTAACGGGTCAGTAGTGATTTTTCTCTTAAAACATGGGGACTAATGAAAGCTAGATCAAATGTAAATATGCCTTGTTTATAACTTGTCCGTCATATTGACCCGATTTTTGTTTATTTTTGAGATAAAAAGATAGCAAAAGCTTGACAGGAGACAATAACTTTTCCCTTATTGGGTATACCTCTCAGTTATGACGTTGCAAAGGTGCAATGTGTAAGGGAACGCGGAAGTTTGGGGTTTTTAGATGCAATATTGGGCAACATCCAATATGGCTTCTATAATTATTACAAATAATAACAATTATCCAAGTAGTTTTGATATTTTTTCTTTAAACTTTGTTCATGTAAGTAAAAAGGAACTTATCTGAATATGTTAATATAATTTTTAAATATTTAATCAATTAACTCAATAACATCTATGTATCCAAATCATACATCTCTTTTTAAATCTAAATGCTACTGATACTGACGATAAGTTAATTAATTAACCAGCTCCTATAATGGTCCCAGGGGTCTTTTAAGATTTTTTATAAGAAATAAAAATCTTATTTGAGTAATAAATAAATGAACAATATCCCCGAACTGTTTCCAACTGTCCTAAATGATTATCGTCTGTAATGGGTTAATTTAAGCTTAAGCTACATATGCACCCTTTGGCTTTCTTTTTGCCTAAAGCCAGGAGAGGGTGTTGATAATTAATTCGTCACTGACGTCATAGTAGAAAAAATTTCCAAACCCAAAGCGGATGTTAATCAAGAAGAAAATGTTGTAAATGAATTTTTTTTTATGTCTTTTAATAAGGAAAGTTGATAAGTCAATTTCAAACGAGAATAGTTTATCAGTTTATGATATTGCCGAAAATATTATTCAAAATTTGGGCTTCCTAGCTTACGAGCTGTTGCATATAAGCTGCAGAATGGGTCAAGGCATAGCTCTTTTTGGACTAGAAAGGATCTACGATATTGCAGTAAAGTTTTAAGAGCATTTAATTGCTTTTTGAGTATGTTCAGGCAACAATAGGTCAAGAATTCATGGTGGATATCAAAGAACTTCAAAATCATCTGTAAAAGGGTCATAGCAAGACTTTTTGTATCGAGGCTCTACTCTGTGTAAGAAAAATCACAATAAAGGTTAGTTTCATGTACTCTGAAACGAATAAAGGGAACCTTGTTGAACCTCCCCATCTGAAGGGCCTCGGTAAAGTCTGGGGTCCGGATCAGTTGAGTTCAAAGTGGAGGGGAATCCCCGAAATTGCCTACCCTCCATCCGTTCAATGGTCAGATTGTTAGGGTTTGCTTCAATCAAGGAGAAAAAATAAATCGATTATGGTGTTTTTTTTAAACCATACTCTCTGTTCCTGTTATAGGGAGAGGATAAAGTTAAGTCATTATCAAAGGTTTTTTTTTGATATGTTAAAGGGTAAGGGTAAAATAGATGAGAGTATAAAATCCTTCGCTCAAGCGGCCAAGACAGTTGCACCTCTCCTGATTCTGTCGGAATCAAAAACCAGAAAAGAAATGCCTGTAAGAGACGCTACCATAACCAATCAGTTGTATATCTTTCAAGAGAGCCAAGTCACCTGACTCTATCTATGAAAAATAAATGACAAAAATCCAAGATTATCTGTGTATAATGTTGAAGCAGTCTCTTTGCAAATAACTCATCTTCCAGACCTTTATTCTGAAAATATTATTGAACCCCCTGGAAAGAACCAAACTCATTATAAAGAACAAACAAAGCCAATACTCTCCGTACATGGCGTCGAAGAAGTCTCCCTCAGAACAATTCCTATTCCGGGCCTTTGTTATGAGAATTAATTTGGCAACCATGCAAAGGATCAAACTCATTATACTCGCGAACAAAGGATACCCCTCACTTCTGACTCGTGAGTGAACCCAAAATTATATTCTCAATCTTTAAGTTAACTCATTATACTTGCAAACAAAAGATACCTCTTACTTCTGACTCTTGAGGGAACCCAAAATTATATTCTCAATCTTTAAGTTGCCCGGTATCCCCCTGTCCATTAAGGAAGGTTACCCAAGGAGGTTCAATGGATGCAATCCAACTTCGCTCCATAACAGATGTTTTAATCGACCCTCTAAGATAAACTAGGGATAAATTTACCTAGAAGAAAAAAAACAACTCAATACCATAAAGAGGAGGCTCCAAATGAGGCATTCAGAAGGGTATGAATTAAAAAACTAAATAACCGTATGAAAAGTTTGAGATCTGAATATTATCGGTAGACCAGTGAGAGATTCAAGGGGATACAGGGAAACAATAAAATCAACGAAAGATAATTGAAAGAAGTCATCAGGGGGAAAAACCCTTTCCGATTTTAGGTCTGATACCAAACAAAATAATCCCTTAAATGACATTCAAAAGAAAAACAAAGTTAGATAGTGAGATAAATAGTTTGATCTACTCGTATATGAAAAATATATATTGAAAAAAGGATAATTTTTATAAAAGACAATTATTTGAAATTATTTTATCTAAATTTTTGGGAAACACCATTTTCTTAATATTTTTTATATTATTTTATCTCTTTGTAGTCATAGATCTGTAGATTTTATAACTTACTATTGTTAAGCACATTGTTTAGAATGGGGTCACGATTCTGTAATTTTTAATACAATCAAATGTTATTTATGTTTATACTTCATTTGGAGAGAGGGTACAGTCATCGTCCATCTAGTTGCGGCAAAGGATCAGATACTTCGTTCGAGGCTCCATTCGATAACTTCCCTGTAAAATGGACTGGGCTTGACTATAAGGATTTGAGACTTGATTTGGACTTGTAATAAGCAACTCGTGAACACCTTTGCTCAGTTCCTTGGGAGCCCACAAAATGCAACCTACCAATTTATACTTGTATTTTTGATCTTTTGACCTTGATATAATCGTCAAATTAATTGTTTGTGGAGTGAGGCCCGTCTCTTTGTCAGAACTTAATGAACAAATGTTGTATTTATGCACCATTGCATGATAAAAATGTGCCTTAAATAAAACCATTCCTTTGGTTATTTTCAAAAGTCAACATCATTCAGTCATTGCTATAGGGAAGGGGCGAATGATATTATGTATGAATTTCCATCGCCAAAATGAGGTCATAAGGGACAACAGAAATTGTAATTACAATGCTCACTTTATACATCACGAAGTAGAATATATAATTATTGTATTCCTAAGAGTGTTAACATCGAACTATTAGTGATCATATTAGTACTACGTTTTTATTATTCGATCAGGATTTTAATAGTGTGAATATGTAGAAGAAGTAAGTCTTTGTTCCATAATTTTTTAGGGCATTTAATATATGCAATTATTGGAGTGGCCCTTAATTTATAGTTTTTAGACACTTAGTGCAAATACGTACTTTTTGATTAAAAAAATGAAGAAAATATGATAAAGTTAAAGGCGTATTGATCAATCTTTAGAAATTGCCTCGGGCAAATGTAGTTGTAAATTCATAAGTTTATTGGGGGATGGGAAATCTTAACATATAAATAGTCCATATCAGTCAAAACAGAGCATTTTATAGTACATAGATGTTCTAAATGAATAAACCATCTTTTGCAGGTGTACAGTGTGTCCTTGGGAATCGTGAACAAATTTTCCCGAGCTCAACTTTATTTCGTTTCTCAAAAAGTACAGGTATTAAAACAATGATACTTATTTATATAATTAAATCTTAAAGTGACCACCGTTGGCCTCTCCCATGGCTTCGATATAGGCTGGAAGGCCTAGTACGTCATACTAATGTACTCTTCTAACATGTGAGTCCATTCCTTCTCCATGGCATCGTGTAATGACATCCACATTCATATGGGAGGTGCATCCTTCCTCTGGATGATATTCCAGATCCCATAGATATTAGGATTGCGGTATGATGAGGACAGAGACCACATTGACCAGGGTCAGAAATTCACTAAGTTCTCTTCAAACTACTTTGAATTTATTTTTGGCCTTGTGCCAACTCAAAGCTCTTGGTGTTATCCTTTAGTTTCTGAATCTTGGTAATGATACTTTTAGACCAGGGAAAATGGGGGGAGATCCCGTCATAAATCATTCTCGTGTGTGGAAGCCATGACACAAGATTTAAGTAAGTCAATGTAACCTTTCCAAAGTTTGATTCATGATTCCTTGAGACACGCTATAGTGTACTTAGGCATACCCTACAGTTATTGTTTTTCATGAAAAAGTGAAGGAAAAGTAATGTTGCATTAAGTATAGAATACACGTTTTCGAGTCCTTCATATTGTATTAGATCTACCACTTTTTGGAATAGCGTTTATATGTCTTCATGGGTTTTTGAAGAAGAAATTGACTCCATAGGAATTCCAATGAGTCTTCGGAATGGACTGTGGCAAAAGTAAATCCATGATTCCTTCCAAATGCTTTGAAATCTAGATATTAAAGTTTGAATAACTGTGATTGTCTAGAATATTTACAAGATGGACACGTTCAAGATGAATTCTCCTGATATGTTAATCAATACCGTTCAAATTATATATTTCTTCATTTTTTAATCAAAGGGAACATTTTTAACTTTGTCGCTTAACATTTCAAAAAAAAAAAAAAATAATAATAAAAGAAGCTAAATTTAACCCTCTTTAATACATTTGTTGCCAAAGAGAGAGGTAGATTATAACATTGTTTATCCTGATTTAGACTTATATCCTATAGATAACTGGGCATTTAACACAAAAATTAAGAAACTTCTTTTATATCAGGGATCATTAACATCATTATTCCATGGGCAACTATCAATCAATTAAAGGTATGATATTCAAACTTTTGGGATAAAGTATAATACACCAAAATGTTATCTATAGTTTTCAACCATGATTTGCTTTATGAGAGAATGTATTTAGTAACAATATGACCTCCTTAATATACATAAATCATTCTATTTCTAATTATTTTATCGTGACGATAAATTTTGTTGTACTTGAAATACCATTTGTGGTACTTTCAAAGGATTAATAGTAAGAATTTGTTCATATAAATTAAAATAATTTGTTGTCAAACAATACAAATCGTTGGTTTAGAGCCAAAAAATGGGATATTACCAACTAGGTATTGTGATTGAGTTGTAATTTTATCTCCAGTTTAATATTTTCCAAAATTTCAAGTCGAAGTCAGTTATTGGATTTTTAAATTATCTAAATATATAGTCAAATTGCTCTATCTACTAATTTTATTATTAAAACTAATAATATGTCAAATGATTTTTATAATGTATTATTAATAAAATAGATTTAAAATATATAATTTGATCTAATGTACGTATTTCTAGGTATTTTCAGCCGCAAAAGCCTACGTTGGAAAATCATATAATAAACAAAAAAATTATTTATTTACTAAATTAACATTCATTAACATGAATAAATATTATGTACGGCTGTTTTATATGATATTGGACAGAGCCAGAAAGAGGCTAATGATATTTTCAATTATTCTTGAGTCTAACAATCTATTTTATTTCGATATACAAAATAGGAAAAGAGCTACTTGAATAATGAGCAGAGCACATACTTATCAATACTTATACAATAAAAGCCTAAGTATTCAAAAAAAAAAAAAAAAAAAAATGAAAAAATATGAACGAAATGGATCATACATTAACGATATAACAAAATCTTTTTTATCAAAATTTAGCCATAATATGACCCGTTTGAAATACTTTAATAAACAAACAATTAAAGTCAAAACATTTATTTATAATTAAACTGTCAAATATATATATATCGTAAATATCACTAATTTGCCTAAAAAGACTTTGATCAACATCCTTAACCTTAATTTTCAAACCGAGGGCTACAGCTGATAAATATTTACATTTAAGAATAAATCTGCCAATATATAAACTTTCTCAAAAGTGTCATTGCGCACAATTAGGGGTCAGAGGCGTTGACTTTTTCTTTCAAAAAAGTCCAATTTTTTATTTTTTTTATTTCAAAAATTCTAAAGCTATTATCTAAAAATAAAACTTTTAGAAAAAATAATGACAAAAAATTTCTTGTATTAAAAAAAATTCCTTAATTACGGGGGGGGGGAGCACATCCTCTCATACCAAGCCGCTGCGGACGCCCCTGAGCTTTCAACCAGTGAAATATAATGCTCTGAAAAATCATTATTACTTGCTTTTATATTGACATGTATCATCATATACTTCGTCCATACTTAGAAGGTGAGATAATGAGGAGAGGAGAAGGCCTTATTTTTGAACAATATAAATAAATAAGTAACTTTGATAACCGTAGACAAAGTATATAAATTAACTTTCTAGATAAGATTCCTGCGTCATCTGTTGAATTGAACATTAAATTATGGAGATTGATTTTATTTTGTGATTCCTATTCCTTTTGAAAAGGGATTTTATCAAGATGTACGGACATATTATTTATTCGTGCTGAAGAAACTGACCTTTTCGCAGATGTGCAAGAAGTGATAAAAATGATCAAACAACATGTATACAAGATTATATCCAAAAAAAAAAAAAAAAAAACATTCACTAATTAGAGTAAATAAGTGCATTTCAAGAAACTGAAGGGGGATTGAGTGTTCCTTTAGAGCCTGACTTACACGACAATTTGAATAAGAGACACTCTCCCTCTCACAAAGGTTAGAGATGACATCTTTCAATTAATACATATCCTTTAGAGGAGAGGATTTGTAACCTCAAATAATAATATATCATTATTATTTTATATTGGAGGGGGGGGGGTAATACACCCCTCCAGCCCACACACACTGCAGACGCCTCATGTAAGCAGGGAATGTGTCTAAAGAAAAAACTTAGTATAGCGATTATAAAAGGAAAAACGATTGCTGCATGTGCTCCTTCTTTGTTTATTGGTCATAGGATATATTTAAATGTGTAATTCTATGATCAATTTTCAGTAGGCAAACCAACCTTCTCTACATTTGCAACAACTGATTTTTTCGGACATCAAAAAAATCTATTATTACATTACAATAATTTTTGTCCACTTTTTTTTCTTCTCATATTGAATAAAAACTGATTTGGAGGGGCAAAAGTAATATTTTGAAGGATAACCGTTTTTATAATAATGGATTAAATATTTTTTGGCTGTAACATGGAGTATTTGAATTATGTATTATTTTGCTGTCAGTTAGTAGATACAATTTTATCAAAGTTCAAAACTCACTCATTGAGGATAAATTTGAGGTAATCTAACATTTAGGGACGGTTGCAATAAGTGTTGTAACTTTTATCGTATTGTATATTCGTCGATAATATATTTTTATATTTATGTAAGGCAGTAAATATGTTTTGAAAGGCAGAGGAGGGTCTTGATGAGGATTATGACTGGGATTTTTTTTCTTATCTACATACTGATCTATAATATAAATATAATTACATCTTCATAAGCTATAGGCATTGCCCTGACCTATAAGGACCGTCGAACCGACAAACTTTGACTACCAAATATACAAGTTAAATACCTAAGAACTTGTCAGTGTTACTCACCGTTTTTATGATCAGAATCACACGTGATTACTCAACACATAGATGTTCTCTCGACAATAATGAAAGAATACTAAAGGACTTACAATTATAAATCTGGATCAAATTCTCAATGTTAATCTCTGTCTTTTATGGGCACAAAGGAATGTTCAATTAGGTTTTGAAAATAATTGAATCTTTTTAAGAAAGGATGTTCTTTCCTCAAGAAGGAAATAATAATAATGACAGTTTGAGTAAAAAAAAAATAATATGACGTGATGACTGTTGAGCCAAGAAGTACTTTAGTCTCTATAGCGCAACCTGTCTGAGCCTTAGCTACACACAATTGATGATACATGTAAAACGCCTGCGAAATTTAATGAATACGAGGGTGGTCTGAAAAGTTTCCGATATAACTATAAAATACATTTTTTCTGAATTTTTATTTTTCAACATATTCTCCTTGAAACTCTACACAGTTCTTCCCCCGATGCTCCCATCTCTGTCCAATTAGTACTCGGCGTTTTTCACTGCAAAATAATTTGTTTCGAACGTTTAATGCCGTATCCAACTTTCGTCTACATTAATTCATCGGTGCCAAAACTGGGGGTTATTGTGCTTAAGCTGTACCAGCAGAGTGATACTCGATTTTGTCCATTTTTAACAAAAACCCTTGCATCAACTCACTCAAACGACTGTTACATAACAAATGCAAGTTCAAAATGCCTAAAACTTTAGTGAGTAACTATCAACAGATGCTAGATAGATGTGACTAGCTTTTATTTACGAGTGATAAGATATTCACGTTGAGGTTAGAAACTTTTCATACCACCCTCGTATGACGACATTGTTATTTCTTAGATCAAGTGACTGTTCTTCATTTAAATATACATATATAGGACAAACTTTGTTTTATTAATATAGAGAATACGTTAATAGTCTAAATATTTATTCCAGAAAAATATTATTGAGTAGAACTTTTTTAATTTATAACTCCAACTCAAATTTTGTAACTGTTGCGACTATTCTTGGTGATTTTTTACTTTTAAGGACCACAGTTATTTTACTCGTAAATACATAATAAATATTATCAATGTATATTTACTGAGGCGTCCGCAGGGTTAAATATATATATATATTTTTTTTTTTTTTGGGGGGGGCTTGGCTTGGAGACCCCCTGATTTTTTAATGGGGTATGAGTGCCGTTTATGTTAAACAAAGGGACTTAGAGTGGCACCTTCTTCTAGAAAAATAGTACAACTCCCTGAATAATAATATTATTTAATATAAAATATAGAGTTATGTAACGCAGAAATAGGGCGCTGTAAAAAAAATTCCTCAGCATATGAAATTGTTTTAAACAACAACCTACATACTGTCTCGCCAACTTGCGGATAATAAATATTTTTTAGTTTGCTCATATCTTTTAAAATGACTTCAGATATAATAAAAAAAAAGGAAGTATTCTTACTAATGGGAGGATTAAAAAAAAAAAAAAAATATGAACACCATTACTATGCAATTCTAGAGTACTTATTCTGATTCTTTAATATTTTAAATAATAGTTAAAAATTTCGCAATACATTTCTAAGAATTACAATTGACAAAATAAATCGCCTGCCTTTATTTAATGTAAATATTAGTTACATTATTATAAAGGAAGGCGATTCCTCTGGCCGGCGAGCTTTTTCGAAGGCAAATTTTCCCGCGGCAAGTAATCACATGGTAAACATTCTAAAGGCAAGCTTTCCTGGATCCCTTTACAAAACTTATTCCCCTCAAATTGCAATATCTTCCCCAACTGCATGTGTCTTTGGCACTTGTGTTCACGTTTAGTTTGTGTTCAATTTGTTTCTTCTCAGTTTTAGAGCAGTTTTTATCTAACATTATTTTATAAAATATTTATAAAATTTTATGAGCCAAATAACAAAATTCATAGGGTTGTTTTTTATACCTTGACGGATATATTTAATGATGGTTTTTTTTCCATAACTTAGAAAAATGATAATTAGTTCAATACCATAATTAATACTAATACATAAGAATCGGAATGATAAATTAAACATTATTTTCCGGATGCCGATTCCAGAAAAACAGTTGATTCTCCGATTCCGATTAATCCTTCATTAATTATTACAAGTAGAAATTGTAACTTGAATCATATTCTTGTACATGTTACAACTTTTACACAAAGCATATACATTATAAAAGTGTTGCAACAGCCCCGCGTCTCTCATTATATCTTCATATATTAAGAAAGGATAAAAATATATAGAATCAAGTTAAACCAAGCATAACTTTTGGAAAAAAATATCTTTTTCATTTAAATGAACATGTCTTTTAAATATCCTTTAGTTTTCTAAAAGGAGTAGCGTGTATCAATCCATGATAATCCTTGAGATATTTGTGTATGAAGAGAGTCAAAAGAGGGGAATATAAAAGATATGAGGAACTCGACCAGAAATAATGGGTTAAATGGAGAAGAAATGAATCCGTGGCACCCTTCAAGTATATATATCTATTGTTGTTTACTTTTTATCAAAGGTTGTCATAGATATATTTTACCATGTTGCAGGTAGATAACCGAATCACAAGTCTTTTGTTATTCACCAGCAGTGGGGATACCTAATTAACTATTTCTGGAGGGGAGGAGCAGTTAGTAGGGATAGGCTTCTGGGATTTTTTTTGGAACCAGGTAGATTCGAGTAATGGAACTTCGGGATCGGCCAGTGCCCTTGTATTTTGATTTCAACAAGTATTTATTTGTAGCTGTTTAACCGTTATTACAAAGAACCTTTAAATGTACAGAATTATACCTCAATGTAACAAAGTTGCTAATAACTAGGGATGTGATCTTTGTACAAAAAACAAGTGCTAACATATCTCTCTCTCTGAAAGAAGAATTCCAGATTATCTGTGGTGTATTTAAAAAAAGTAAATGATCAAAAAAGGTATATTTAATATTTTCTATGTACTAATGCTGATTTAAATGTACAAAGTTATTTTCTTTATAGTAGTAATATATTTTTTACTATAACAAGCAACTGATGTAAATAAGGGCCTCAATTCATTTTTTTATTGGTTGGAACCTACCTTTATGGGTTACTAATCAAATATATTATTTGCCCGTAAAATAAATTGAAAAACTGAAGCGTAAGTCCTTAACAAATAAAAACCTTAAAAAATAAGAATTTGTGAACCTTTAAATTGCATTTCTAAAATGATTTATTTGATTTTTATTATTATTTAATTTTTTTTATGATCAAAGTTGTCAAGAAACTATAAAAAGAGTAAAAATACTTCTTTTTTTTTAAAAGTACTTAACTCAAAGTTTTCTAACAAAATACATATCAGAAAACTTTGAGTCAAGTATTACAAAAATTGAATATAGAATTAAGTGTTATTACTACTGGCTCGACGCTTCTCAGAGCTGTATTAACATCCCTAACATTTAGGGCCATGCAAAAAAAACAAAGAAGAAGTTCAGTCGTTTCATTATAAATTCCACAAGGTGAGTAATACCCCAAAAATGGAACTTCTAATCAATTAGCCCCACTCTTCCCCTATATCAATTGAATAAGTTCTCGAAGAAGCAACAAATCATGCATAATATATTCGTCAATCAATTGTGATTTATCCAGGATTAATGGTACATCATTTTTGTGTAGTATTGTTTCATATAGTTGTTTGTAGGCATGAAAATAAATCAAAAGAGTGAAAAGTATCATCTCCTTGCAGTGTAAAGCCATTAACAATTAACTCATCCATTCAAGCCAACTGTTTACAAAGATTTATGAACAGTGGCGATGCAGCAAAATTCTCTACCTGGCTTATTGGTGAAGTAAATGGAATGCTAAACCTTAAAACATTTGATAGTTTAGATGTACCTTGGTTCGAATGTAAAAGTGGTTCTTGAACAAAAATATTAGTTTGATACTCTGATAGAAAAGCCCATTGAGTAGAGATGGGCACAAAGTAGATACAAATAGTAGTTTTAATTTTAGAAAATAAATGGTCGGTGCGTGTACTCTTTGTCTTTTTTTTTGTTTAGTCTTTAAAAGATGTGTAAAATATCTCACTCTGAATGAGGAATTCCCATCTACTTCTTTTGTAATTTAAAAACATAAATGAAACATAAAATATTAATATATAAATTTAAATTTAATATTATCCCCATTCTTATGCTATTTTAAATCTGGAAGGTTCTCACCTCTATAGCAGAAATACACTGTATCCCTCCAAAATCGTTTAACAGGCAGCTAATATTAAAAAAATCTTGATTTTGTAGTACCATATGTCTCACTTACGCCTCTTCTTCAAACTCTACGAAATGGAGTGAGTCTATTAAATAGTGTTTAGTACTGGAAATTTGTGTGAGAGGGGATATTATCAACATAAATTGGCTATCTCCACTATTAATTCAGGGACTGAGAACAAAGATAAGAGAGAAAAAAAGTAGAATCTCTCCACATAATGTGGGAAAATCCAGCTCCAACCAATATTAATAGAATATTGAACAAGTTGTTATTTTTTGTGTGTGAGCAATACCAACTCATTTCTGCTGATAATGCGGGTGAACGTTACGAGATTCATCTAACAGTATCTACAGATCAGTTTGTCGAAACAAAATCTCGTTGTAGGAATTTTGACTCGCCTCTCGAAGTAAGTTTATATTCTATGAAAAATGAACCAGATCAGTAACTAATTATAAATTACAAATCCATCGATTTTGTTACCCTTTTCTTTTGATTCCGAGGCATTGTGAGGTTTTGTAAAGGGTTATAGGTTATTTTGCCGCAACATTTTCTCGTATAACATATTTTATGTTTCTTTATTATCGATTTCAACTTTACCATTAACTTTTACTGTTTATACATTCCTTTTTTTCTGTAGATGGTGTTGTATACATTTCTTCGAGCATCAACTAAGATCAAGCCTATAAGTGAGGTACTACTAGTCAGAGTCCTTTTGAAATAAACTCATGATCCCGAATCCGTAACTCATTCCTCCTTATAAACACTGTTCCTTCTTTATCCCCTTAATAATTTTATTTTTCTTCTTCTTCAGATTAAGGTATAGGGGAAATATAATAGTGAATACTAAAAGTAAACTTTGAACCGATAATATATAAATAAATAAAGGCGTTGAATATATAATGTGGATAAATCTACAATAGTACTGATGACCGCTCTCTCGTCCAGTTCTGTTCTGAAAAAACTATTAAAGTTCGGTCTTTGATGAAATAAATCAACTTCATTTCTTCTTTTTCTAATCAGCTCGTGTACTGACAGTCCAAAGAAACCGGTTCCAAGGACCGACACAACACTAGTGACTATTACCTCACTGTTGTTGTCTATGTGCGTGCTGATAACTTTATCCAGAGTCCATAGGAATGAGCAGTCAATACATGCATAGGAATTACATACTTGCAACAATGCACAAAATATATGGATATTTATTTTTATCGATGCACTTTTTCTTATTATTATAGTTGTTATGTTTAATTTATTTCAAGAAAAAAAAAAATCAGTTTATATGCTGATGCACTTATAAGATGCACATATCTGATCATTTCTAATTTATGAAACATGAGAGCGCTAATTTAATTGTGAGAAATGATGAAGAAGAAAGGGCTTACTACAAAATTAGACATATAATTTTAATAAATATGACGTGCCGGTATGCTAAAAAAATATATCGGAAAATGACATGGTATTTTTGACAAATTGAAAACTGTATTGGATGAGGGCAGCTTAGTTGTCATGATGTATTATTAGATCAGCTACATGCAGCTGTGACGACTGGGAAGGGAAGAAGGAAATAATCAAAGGAATTGGCAAAAGTAACTCCGATGTTGATCCTCAATTCTACTGCGAGTCCAACAAGGACTTACAGATATAACTCCACAACCAAACCTCGTTGTACCTCACTTGTTATTAATGAAGTAACGTAGTTTATAAAAAAATCCGGTTATATTTGTTAAGTTTAAACTGTTTTTGAAAATAGATTTTAAATGATAATTTTTTATTTCGCAGAAGAGAATATATCTGTCTTAGATTTAAATTTTGGCCCACCATTTTCAAATTTTTAGTTTATCATTACTACAATATCGGTCCAAAAGGAGTCTAAAAAGATTACTAAAGAAAAAACAAGGAAAAAATCAGTCACTAACAAAATACTTATAACCCTATCATATAGAGATATGGAATAATAATGCATTATCGTTATTTTCCGTCTTGAGGTGATGAAGTAAAAAAATGACTTTGACTCTTTTTTCCCCCCAACCAATCACTCCTTTCATGTTCCCCTCATTTGGGAATAAAAATTATGCATGGTTCTTCCAGGTCTTTAGAATTCCATGTAACCAATATTTCATATACTTATTTCGGTCAGTTATAGGTTTTTTTATTCAAATTTAGGCTGTAATTTAAGACAGTGGCGTTGCGAGCTACTTTTTTTTTTGCACATCTTATATATAAGTATGTTTTTAGTGTTATCACATATGCAATCCAAAATGGTAAAACAGATCAGTCTGAAATTTAGCAAGTAGATGTAGCTAAGATTATTCTTATCATACATTTTTTTGCTCCTGAGTCTATAAAGAGGCTGTTTTGACCGAAATAAAACCTCTTTTCCCTTCTCTCTTTCGATATATATTTCCTTTTTTTCTGTATATCCACTCTTCTCCTCCCCCTCTCTCTGTTTTTTTTTTCTACCTTCATTCTTTGTTTCTATTCCTCTATATTCAACCCTGCAACGCAGGCACTCTCCGCTAGTGTATATTCAAAATAAACTAATTTATATAAGTAATTACATACCAGTGTTGATAATTTTTGGGGACTAAGCCCCCTCTCCCCCCTCAAATGATTAAAGCTATCAACGTCCCTGATTTGAGATATCCAAGGATGTTAACTGTAGTTTTATAACTTTCCTTTGGTTAATGAGACTTAATTTTGCCTTGATTATATGACCCTTTTCAAATACATAAAACCTATTAGTTTCTAATGATTGCATTGTGTGAATGATTTTTTTGCTAATTCCAGTGCAATTTGTGGGTATTCCAAAAGATTAATATATTTTTCCTTCTCTCTTTCTATATCTCTTTCCTTTGTTGTTTACACTCCACCTTTTCTTTTTTCTCTTCTCATTCTATATCTCTCTGTCTTGTTGTTTCTGCCTTCATTCTTAGTTTCTATTCCCCTATATTTAGGTCTACAACGCAGTCCCTCTCCGCTAGTATATATATAAAATACACCTATTTATATTAGATATTACATAACAGTGTTGATAATTCTTGGGGCTAAGGCTCCCCAAATGATTAAAGATAGCAACGCCCCGATTTCAGATATACATGGATGTTCACTCTAGCTTATAACTTTCATTTGGTTTATGACACTTATTTTTGCCTGGAACATATGCCCCTTTTCAAATAGAATTAATCTAATAATTTTTAATGATTTCGGATGTGAGGATGATTTTTTTGCTATTTGAAGTGCAATTTGCAGGTATTCCAAAGGATTAATCAGAACAACTTCACGATAGGAATGAAAGATAAATAGTATAAGAATAGAAGTTGTTTCCTTTTTGTTAAATATTATTCTATCTTGCTTTTGTGTTCACGGTCCACCTATGTAAGAATCACATTAGTTCAATTCTATGTAACATGTAAATAGTTTTCCATGCAAAGTGTATGTATTAAACAAAACACTTTGCATCCATGTGTGGGAAGGAGATCAATGGAATAACGTTTACATGGAAGTGCTAAAAGGCTCTGCTTTAAGTACTCGCAAGTCCTTGATAGAATAGAGAATTATCGTATGTTTATTCTACATTTATAAATGAGGTGAATCTAAATTACGTATAGACATACTTTTTGAAGGTAAAATAATTTTTAACACTTTGCAAAAGAAGACATTTGAGTTAGTCCCAAGGATTCTTTAGGATTAAGCATGATTTCGGGTATTACACTTAATACTATATTAGTCGCAAAAACGAGGGGTTTTTACTTGTCGGCGAATGTATTTTTGAAAGTATCCGTTTTTACACATATATTTGTAATATCTCTAGGTACCTATCACGAAATAGGCATATTCTAAATGGAGTTATGACTTACTCAAGCTCTAAGGTCTTTCCAGGGGGCAAACTTTGAGGGACTTCGAAACAGAATCCCTCCCTCCTTCACTATTCTATAATTTTCACATGTTTTTTCTGTGATGGGGAATGCCTGACCAAAATTCATCAAAATCGGTAGTGACCATGACAAAAATTTCCAAAAACAGAGTACACTTGACATGGAATGCCCCACTGTAACACACCAATTTACAGTGTAGTTTTTTTCCAAATTTTTTCCTCTAATCAGTCTTTTGAAAGTTGTTTGGTTAAAGTAGAATAGGCTTAATAAATAGCGATACCCCAATGAACATTTCTATATAGTTATGTATACTTACGGAAAAAAAAGAATGTGTTTGGTTTGATCTTGACTTATTCATGCATAGGTACATATGTACACATCATACAAATAAAACCAATCAAGGATGAAAGAGTCATCAGTTGTGGTTTTATAAATACAGTTCGCAAGGATTTACATGAATTATTGCATTATGTTAATTTCAAATATATAGATAAATGTGGAAAAGTTAGACACAAGGGTTTTTCAGTTCTTGGGAAATTTGTTTTTATGTGACATGCCGGCCAACATACTTCTAAATTACGGGACCCCGGAAAATAAAAAAAATTATATCACTAAATAGTAAATACTGTGAAATTAAAGTATTTCTTTCTATAGGGCGTTGTGGGATCAAATGAGTGTATTTTAGTTTTTTTTTCATAGCTCTTCACTGTCAAATAACCACCATCTACCACAGGACGACCGTCTACGATGTTCTAAAGAGCCTGAACGAGACGGGCGAAATCAGTAGGAGATCCCAAATGCACTGAAGCCTCAAAAAGTGGACCTGCCATTCCTAACCGGCTTAAAGAGAACAATTGAGCCAAATTCAACAAAACCTATGTCAAAGCTCATATTCCTCTCGATTACTGGCAAAACACAGGGCCTGCAGCACTGGACTAACACTTTTACGCTGTTGAAGACTAGCCCAATTCGTCCACTGAGATTTTGTAACAGATTGACTCTCAACCTATTTCCCAGCTTTTTTGGACATGGAGACCTGGCCCAAGCTATCCCGACATTAGACCCTTGCACTTTTAAATTTGAAGGAGTTAGAGGGAAAAGCCTATGCCCAGCCTAACCCCTCTAGAAAGGCGTTTATAGTGTGTGTTGCCAAGAAGCTGAATCTTGTTCAAAGCTTCAGGTGTCGGCTAACTATAGCTGAATCGAATAAAATGTAACTTTTCTGCTTAAATTGTTAATTAAAGGACATATACCATTACCATAATACACTCGTTATTGATATTTATAAAGTCAAACTTTGTCCGGATTTATTTGTTAGACTCTATATTAGCAGCTTTTAATTTTATAAATAATAGTACATTAGGTGTCCCGTTTCTTTTAAATTCCGTTACGCAATCCCCTTTCTAAATTAACAAATAGTAAGAAATGAACGAGGTAATTTTTGAAGGAGCTGGGGCTGTAAAAGCAACCCGACCAACAAGTTAAAAGTCAACTCGCTAGCATCAATTTTAGCCAGAAAAAGAAATAAAAAAACTGGGGGCCAAGATTAATCTTTTGATCCTATCCAAATCTTCAAATGTAAAGGGCAAAAATTAAAATAATATTTTCTGTGGAATGCCTAAAATATGATCTTGCGTCCCAACAGCAGGGCTAAAATCGAATTTGATTTTAACGCTCCGTCTTATTTTAGAGGGAAAGTGGAACTTTTGTACAGATATAGAAGAATATTCATGAATTTTAAATAATAAAATAATTAAATGTTCGATTCATACCATGCCTAAAAATAAATAAAAAGTAGACACGCTGCTTTGACTTTAGTTCTTAACCGATTATATTAATATTTTCACACAAATCAACATTGCCTCAGAGGAAATAGTCTAAAGGGCTCAATTTAGTCAAGTTAGAAGGCAAAAAACTCGGTAGGACGTACATCACCTACTCAGAATCAAGAAAATGGAGTATTTTTTTACTGGTGTGAGAGGGTGTTCTGGCTTGTTATCAGCACCAATGTAGGTTTTTCATGAAGCTTCGGATGAAAGAAAATACATTGGAGCACAGAAAATTGATGTATACCTTCGTGTTGACCGTCAAGCCTTGATTGAAGATGAAGGGAAAACGCCAAGAACGATACTTGCTATGAATACTTGGCTTACATGATCTGAGGGACGTTAAGAGGACTTTTTGCCAATAATCTATTGTTCCTCAAGTTATACTTCTGGATTAGACAGATATTTTTCTCATCTGAGAAGAACCAGACAAATCTTTCGTCGGAGTCTTCTTGATTTTAGCATGACCCTTTTCTCCTCATTTGACGGAGTTATAAGCTGTTCCTTGCGATGCACATAACGATGGATGGTGCACGTGGCGATGCACGTAAGTCTCCATTGATGACACGATGGATGGTTGAACGGGACGATACATTGATGCTGTCAGCAATTGCATACCTCCATTGGATTTTTTTGTTTAATTTCCTGAACAAAGCGATTTGGCTGCTTCCGGATCACAAGGTTTCCGGGAAATCATCGTCAGGCGGTCCTCACTATCGTATGTGACATTTTTCTGAATTTTGGGACGAATCGAGTAGTGCTCTCGACTGCTTTATCAAAAATGTGTTCTCTATATTAATGTAGAAATTCCCGAAAATATACAAGAATGCACAACTTTTGTTCCTAATTAAAAGAAGACTGGGGTATGTTGGCACACGTAAGGAACCATAATGAGCAACTGACGTAGTAGAGTGACATTTGTACCAGACATAATCTCCATTAGTGTGTATATATTTAAACCAGTTTGTAGGAGGATAGAATGAGACCAGAGAAAATTGCAAAAGTTTAAAAGAACTACTCTTTAGTAGATACCTATAGAATTACAACTGTAGAACTTTTAAACTTACTGATAGAACACCAAATCAAGAAAGGAAGAAAAGAGAATATATTTCTCTCTACATACATATTACATAGTGCATTAATGTGAGATATCTTCTTTGCCAATAAACTCTTCATAGTTTATGGAATTGCTCCAACACAATACGAGAAAAATGTTCTTATGTATCATTCATACATTATCTTCAAATATGCACCTTGTACATCTATAACAATGTTAATGTCATCAGCAATTTTTGCAATTCGTTTTGTGTCGTTATATTTCGTATTGTCTTCGTTTCATCAAAATCTGTCGCGTTTTCGTATTGTCTCATTTCGTATTCGAGGGTTTTGTCATATTTTGTCTTTTCTCTGTCCGTTTTGTCCCATTTCAGTGATAATTTTGTCAACAATCTTTCCGTTTTTCTTGTCTTTGTTTCTTGTCATAAGTCCTCGTGTGTCACATTTGGTATTTGTCAGTTTCGTCACATATGGACTAGTATACACTATACGGAGTGACGACCCACAACTTATAGGAGCATGACTAAATTACGAAAAACGTTAATTCTACGAAATCAAGAATAGACAACTCAAAAAATAGTTACTATATGTGTCAAAGCCATATTTAAACTAGACTTTTATGAAATAAATTGTCTTTCAGAAGCAATAAAAGCCTGGACACACCGGCAAACAAATTATCAGCTCTTGACAAAGAAGGGCGTATCCTTGCGTACCACACTATCATGATGGCTGACTGGAATGCATCCAAATTTAGATGATAGGTGAGGCAAGGGCTGTAATTGACTTCTTGATAGCCAACGGTCTTTGCAGCCTTCTTGCCACTGACACTGGCGCAGAGGAAATATGACATGCATTGAATTTTTTTTTCCAAATATTTCACAAAACGGTTTAAAAAGTTTCTTTGTTAAGAAATATAAATTATCTTCCTAACGCCATCCAGTACAAACCAGTCGCAATTATAACACGCGAGATACACATAGCTAAAGCCATCTATTAGAAGAATTATTTATTTATTTTTACTACACCTATTATTTTACTGCCTTTTTTAAGCAAAAAAATGATCTGTTTTCGTTGCATTTCACATGTCCTTGATTCGTAACATTTCGTCTATTCTATGGTAGTATTTCATCCAGAAGTAATAATATTAATGAAGTTTTTTAAATATATGACAATTTGGTTCTCAGTAGAAAATTTTGTCTGCAGCTATTGACAAGGTCCATAAATGCTTGACATATTATTGCCTAGTTTTGCTCTTGGAACTTCGAAAATTCAAATGTTTTTTCCTCAAATAATAATCGATTATCACTCACTCAGTCATTTAATATGTAATTGACAATCTGTGCAAAAGTTTTTTTTTAATGCAAATCTTTATTTCAATGAATCAAATAATTTTGAGTTACTGACTGCATAAACAACATACCTAATATGTTTGTTATTGGTACAACCACAAATCTATACTTAGATACACATAGAAAATGGGTAATAAATCAATTCGACGCCTATTGAAAAGTCATCAATCACTGCTTCATCTAAGCATGCATCTTTGTCTACCAATAGGGGGCCACTTTTTTATTAGAATATGTGGAATACAAAAGATAAAAGGAGTCTACTTCATCCTTCCTTGGAATATTTAGAGTTTTCTGTTCGAACAATATTATTATTGAGAAGTATGTTTAATGGGTACTCATAAACTCTGATTCATTCACAAGTGCATTCAATATACAGTTGCTTTTGTTATACATTCATATGTATAGTTGATTGTAGGGGGGACCAGGGAGAGTTGAAACAGATTCTGCTTATGGCTCAAAAACCCGGAGCTGGTTTGAAACATACAATGTATAAGCAAAATTTTTACAGAGTCTGTTAACATCAAACTGTAGTTGTTACTGCTAGAACATCAAGAAGGAAGGGGCGTTCACAGGGAGTGGGCTTGAGAGACTGTAGCCCCCCCTTAATTAAGTAATATTTGCTTCTTACAAGACAATTTAATATTTGAATTTTTTTTTCGAAAAATTTTATATTTGAAAATTTATTTTCAACAGTTTCATACTTGAAAGTTTGTTTGCAAAAAGTTTTAAATTTGAAATTAAATTAAATTTTTCAGTTTTTCCAAAAAATTTAATTTTTTCAATTTTTGATAGAAAAATTTTTTTTTTTTCAATTTTAGATAGAAAAATTTAATTTTTTCAATTTTTGATATAAAACATTTAATTTTTTCAATTTTTGATATAAAAAATTTAATTTTTTCAATTTTTAATAGAAAAAATTTAATTTTCTAAGATCAGCTGTGGATTTTTGACATTTTTTATGAGTAACTATGGATTTTGAAAATTTTGTCCAAAAAATTGAATATTCTGAGAATAGCTATGAATTTTTGAAATTATTTTCCAAAAGAATTAATATTTCAAAAATGACAATGGATTTTGAATTTTTTTTTCAAAAAAAGTTAATATTTAGAGAAAAGCTATGCTTTAAAAAAAAAAAAAAAAGATCATTTTTCAAAAAAAAAAAAGAGTCTTTTTTGCTCTTCATTTTAGCTTCACTGTAGATGAATCAGCTGGGACTCTGGCCCACTCTACCTTTGGTTTTGCATCCTTTTATACCAAAGATCCCATGGACGTCCGCCCCCGATTGCATAGTATCCAGAGTCTGTATAGAAAAGATTATATTATTTGTATGGTGGGCGTTACCTTATTGAGAACTCGTACGTGGATTCACCGTGAAAATAGGGTTTCTTTTTAACAAAAGATGTGTTCGCCAAGGTGATCCTTTGTCTGCCATACTCTTCATCCTATGTTTTAACATCTTAGTACATAACTTTTATCCAAATGAGAAATTTTTTGGTTTCAAATCTTGTAACTCTCATCTAAAATGTCTATGTTACGCGGCTGATTTGACATTAATTGTTATTGGCACACCTCTGCAAACCATAAGGTCAATTGAAAGGATTTTATATACTTTGAAAGCATTCTCTAAGAGAGCTGGTCTTGAAATAAATACAGAAAAACAGAGGTTTTAAGTTTACTGCGCCCTTTTGATGAAAGAATGGTCTAGTTTTAAGACAACATCCAAAATAAAGTTATTTCGCTCAAGGATTTGGGAGAGTAATATTTAAATTAATAAGAATTACATTTCAGCTAAACTTAAAAAAGCCACCACCCCCTTCTCAAATCATTCTTTCTAAATATGAGGGATAAAATAATACCATAGTATACTTAAAGATAATCCATCTGTTACGTGTAATTTATTTTCACTCAGATACTTTGATCTGTATTTAGGAAGTTGAGAGCTCCTTTTTTTAACTAAAAAAAAATATATATTTATATATCCGTGAAAAGACCGTAAATATGGTGACCTTTCAACCATCGATATTTCGTTTGGTTGGAGAGCCTTTAATCTTTATTGTATTGGGCAACTTTGTTCCAGAAGTCATGGATGGAGCAATTATCTCAGAATTAGAATTAATCAGGCGGTGCTGATTAATTTACAGATCCTTGTGCTGGACTGGCAAAAACTTTGACGAAACTAAGTACGTATTCATCAAGAATAAATCCCTTTTGTAAAGGCTCGAAAGAAGTCTTCAAAAACTAAGAAAAACGTATGGAGTAGTAGATGCCGGTAATGGAATGTATTAATCTAGTGGATATAAAGAGTAAAGGTTTGGACGTTGCTACTGAAGCCGAGAGATGAATAGCCTCGCCAACGAATTATTTGTGGACCTAGGACCATTAGGAGGGATATAAATCACAAATTGGGATTATTTTCTTTCACAAGGACCCTACACAACCTTGGGATAGGGGGTATGAAAGCCAGGAGGCTCGAGAGGTGCAAGAAAATCCTCACGATCAAGGCAATTGTGAAAACTTTATCGGACAAGAAGATTTTATAAGGTGATCAATTTCACAACGACTGGATCGACTGCTGGCTTATGGAAACAACTGAAGAAGTCCAAGGGGTCAGATGGAAAGAAGATGCCTCTTTTCTTTTTTAAGGCTGGATATAAAAACTGCTTTTAACTGCTTTTAAAGATATTCTACCGGCATGCAAGGTTACAATCTTTTGTCTATATTGTTCTTGCAACATGAAAATAAACTTTAATATTTGGAATTTTAGGTAAACAAAAAGAAAAGATCTGGGCTCCTTGTAGAAGGGTAAAAAATCTAAACGTTGTAGTATATGCTCAGATATTAAAAAAGTTTCAAAAATTGTTTCGAAACTTTTGTAAGACTTAGTATCTCGAAGAAAAGTTGATAAAAATGATTAGTTTTTTTGACAATAATTTTTATTTCAGAATTGTATTAGGAATTTTACAGCAGTAAATTTTTTGATGTTCTACAAAAAGAGTATGTTGCAACTGTCTCTGATCTACCCTACATACATCCATATAACTATTAGGGCCTCGTTGCCACCGGAGAGAATACATCATACATCATTACCTATAGAGAGCATGCATGCAGAGAAAATATAGGCGTGTATCTTTATAGATACATAAGTTTATTTAAAATGTCGATAGCAAGTCAAAAAGTAATTGTTTTAAATATGTATATAAATATATATATGTCCCTTCAAAGATTGATTGTTTAATAGATCAAGATGTATGTGTGTGTGTGTGAGTGAGAGGGGTTTGGAAGGAGTGGTGGAAGGATCGTTTGAAACCCTCCTACCACATCCGAGACAAGGCCATGTACCATTTACATAGTACATAGACGTATTTCAAATTTACCGACATAGATACATAAAAACCCTGATTAAATTTAAATAATAGGGTTTGAACTAAACGAAGATCCTGTATCTCAATTCTAAAATTTAATCACTTCCCAACTTTTTTAAATAAAAAAATATTATATAAATAATTATTTTAGAGGGAATTTTCTATTATTCTATCATTGTGTTAGAAACAAAAATATGCGTTACATCCTGAGCTGTAACTAGGATTTTTTTTAATGGGGGAGGGGAGCTTTTAGCCAATTTTGACATAATATTTTTTATCAAAGGCATATTTAAAAAAAAAACTATAACAATAATAATTTTAAATTCTGACAAAAAAAGTCCAAATTTTTACAACTTACTTTTTGATAAATACTGTTGTTATTACCCCCTCCCCACCATTGATAGTCACTGTTGTGTTCCTAAATCTACAATGATAATTCAATACAAAATACTTAAGTAAAAATAATCTGTGGATTATACGCTGATACAACCCATATACCTATAATACCCCACATAGGTGTAAGTGATGAGGTTTTCCATGTGGGAGCAAATTAAATTTTCACTAATATTTATTAATATTTTTCATGTGGATATTTATATGCGTGTCATTCCATGAAATTTTTTCAAGTGAAACATGATTTGACTAAAATTTGTTATCTGATAATATTGACAGTAGACCAGATTATAAATGGAATTTTGAAACTCTAACTCAGTCCAAATATGAGTTCTTAGACCCCAAAGATGAAGAAATTAGCATTTTGATGAATATAGGATTAGCAATATCTCTTAAATCAAGACAATTATAGGCATCATTCATTAAAGAGCTGCAATTAGCTTAAGAAAATATATTTTATAAATTTGTTTGGTTTTTGATATAAAAAAAAGTTAACAGTGACCTTAAATTTTTCAAGATATATGGAGTTTTCCACTCTACAGTTTTTGTTTTTGTTTTAAATTATAAGGTATATATGTTTAAAATTTAAAAAAAAAATCAAAGACTTCATACCCGGAATTTTTTAAAGGAACTCTTTAGATTCTCTTTAATACAGCTCTACCTATAAATATGGTGGTAGGTACTTGAATAAAAATCCATAATTTCCTGTCTCACAACTGCCCCTAACTAAAATATCACAACATGTGATATATAATATCTACAAACTCATAAAATACTGTAGATTTACTTCATAAACATACTATATAAGATAGGTATACTATGTACAGTGTACAATATGTAAATATATAAATAGGTAGATAGGATCAAGTATCAGTGGGAACATTCAACTCTTGACCCCTTGTTTGCCTTTCTTCTCTATCTTGTCCTCACCAATCCACTTTGAATGTACTAAGTGCGTACAAGAAAAATGTATACAATAAATTATTTCACTATTGACATCAAAAATTCTTCCACAGATCAAGATGAATTATCTTGGTTTTAGGGAGGGGCTCCAAGTGCCCCAGAGTACTTTTTTTGAGAAGAGGCATTTGCTGGATATAATTTTAGGAAAAAGAAAAAATATACATAACTAGGAAAGAGTTACCCGGCGTTGCTCAGGCCAAGGAGGGAGAGGGAAATTGCATTGACAATGGTCAATGCAATTTTCTTTATGTTTCGATACCTTCGGTACGGGGCAGCGTTAGGGTATTCTTACTGGCAGTATAAGAAAACCCTTGTTTATTATGATGGATTAAAAAAATAATAATTTGGTTACAAACTTCAAATAACATCGCAACTTATATACATGACAATTTTTGTGTTTACATATAAGAAGTCTATCTTTTATTTTTGTCAAAAAATTGTCAAATCGAAATTCGTGATGTAAATTACAACAACTGTTTTCCTCTCATTTTGCTAAAAAAAAGTTGTGAATAGCATTTAGTAGTGTTTGTAAAGAGGAGCACAAATCTACAAAAAAAAATCGTGCTTTTTCAAAACCAAAAAAATACGGGAAAAAAATAAACAGCCCATCCTCTGCGTGCGCCCCCATTCTTTATTTCTATTCCCCTTTACTCAGTCATGCAACGCAGACACTCTCTGCAAGTACCTATTAAACATAATATTTCTCCAAATTTGTTTCTATAAAGCTACTACATTAAGATTTTTAAAAGTAATTGCATGCATAAATAATCCAAACTTTCCGACTAAAATCCCATTGTAAAATAGAGTACATTTACATAAATTATCACTCTGTAATTTGCAAGCAATCTCCATGTTTGCTTGACGATCCGAGACGAAGAGGAAAAGAAAAATGGGCTTCAAAATGTCAATGAGTAGTAACACAAACTGTAAAAAGTAATTTTAAGCATGTGACCATTCCATGTTCCCTTCACTTTATTTTATTGTTCTCTAATTAGTATTAATTTATTTAGAGATTCGTCATTGGGAACTAATTTACATTCTACAAACATTTCTTTCTCTTTCATAACGTATTTCTTTGCTATCATTTTGAATGGTTGACTACAAGATGAATTGAGTGTAAATTTAGGGGAGATGGGAACATTTTTAAGAACTTCTTTTTATGTCAAACATAAAACAAAACAAAACTGGGTTACATGTCACAAAGGTTTCTCATTAAATTGCAGGATCCCATTAGTAAATAAAGAAACAGTAAACTTCAAGTATTTATTTCTATTTTTAGGCAGGTCTTACTTTAAGGAATGAGGCAATATTTTATATCTATTAGTGTTGAGACTCGGTGCAACATCGAATTTTTTTTTTCCGGTTCGGTCATAAGTGATTTTTTCTAGATTGATTTGGACCAATTTGTTTTATCTCACTTTTTAGAGCGATTATGATTCGGTCTCACTTTATGGACTATTTTTTTTCGGTCTCAATTTATGGACCGATTTTTTTAGGTCTATATATTACACGAGACATCTTCTTTTTTTTTTTAGAACAACTGTCATTCATTTTTTTTTAATCTCAAAAGTATATGATAAGTTCGAGAAGAAATACTTTATACATATAAGAGACGGCAGGATCAAAATTAATCAGAGCTATCTCTGTTTAAACTTCGTATAACGTCATCGTACTTGAAAAAAAAAAAAAAAATGATGTCATGTTACAAGCAATTTATATGCAAAATTGATCTAGACCGAGTTTTAATATGAGACCAGTCCAGACAGAGCTTTTTTTTATAGATCGAATTAGTTCGGTCCAACAAAAAATAAAACAGTACCGGTCTAGGATTTGTTGACTGAAACCCAACACTAATATCTATGAAGAAAAAAAAACGAACTCACCCACAACTCTGATAGGTTTAAAATATTTAGAGTGTGCTATGTTCATCATTTATTTTATGCCATTGTTAGAGATGGGATTTTTGTAAATAAATAATACAGATTTATTCTACAAAAGCCCCATACTTATCATTTTTTGATCGAGGGTGTGTGAAAAAGAGAGCCTATTTTAAATACCTTTTTTTTGTATTCATCATTATTTTAAGCTAGAGGTCGCATCTTTTCTTAGACTCTCTTTAGTCTTACTCATATATTCCCAATTCTCATTGTATCATTCTCACTGAAAATGCACAGGTCCGGTTTTTTTGGAATTACGTAACCTGATACGATACGTAATGAAAAACTCATATTGTAAAAAACTAACAAAACAAATTAATTATAATGTGTCTGGTAAAACGAAATCAATTATTTTTTCAACAAATACCTTTAGTAATGTATATTTTGCGCTTTATAAACTGCAATTGGGTTACGTTAGATAGTGTTTGAAAGATAACATTTCATACTAAAAAAACTTTTTATATAGTTTTCTGATTGTTTGACTCAGTATTGTTTTAGGGCGTTAAAGATGGACCTTTGTAGAGAGAAAATAGGGCATATTTTCTTTTTTTCTTCGAAAAAGGAGAAAATGCAAGCCAGGAAACTGAAAACATGATTAGAGTTTTTTTCTTGATATAGTAATAGTTAATTAAACGCAATTTTGGTTCTGCCAATGTATTTTTGATTTCAATGATGCACCCCGCTCTTGAAGGCCAATTAATGAAAATGTCGATAGAATAATAAAAAAACTGGGGCAAAAGTAATTTTTGAACGAGCAATATTTTTATAATTATTCAGTAAGTTTTTTGTTGTTTTTGCTTTAACTAATATAATTTGTAATAATTATTGATTATTTTTCTATCAGTAAATTAAATATTGTACTTACTTCTAGGATAACAAATAGACAATAATATGTATATTTCTAATTTCTGAGCAACGAAAATTTGGCCTTCAACTCTCAAAGTATAAAATAATCACCAGGTTGTGATAGATGACAAGTAACACTGATAATTTCGTTGTGGAGTTATAAGTATAAGTACAGGGGTGTCTGCAGGATTATATATTTTTTTTAAATCTAAAAATTACATTTTTTTGAAAGATATTTCAAAAATTCATAGCTATTATGTTACTCTACGTTTTTCATGAACACATTCCCACGTAAATACTCAATACCTTAATTCTTATATCAATTCATATGACGTTTTCCCTCCTCACAAATAATAATAAGAGTTTGAGAAAAAAATTAGTAAGATGGGATAACTGATAAATACTTTCGTCTAAAGGAGTGCGCACATAAAAACAAACAAAAATCATTTTAACGTAGCATTGTTTATATTTTACTCAAATCTTAAGATATATCATCACATGAACTATGAATATATACATACATAAGAGACCTATAACAAAAAACAACCAATGCTCTTGTTATACGCACACGCCAGCAATATTTCATTTATACAACTACATTATAATTTCTTATATCAAAACTATTTATATGATTTGTATCAGGGAGTACAGTACATCTTGTGTACATGTTGGAGGCTATATCAATATCTTATCACTAGAGATGAGTTTTAGTAAGAGTGCAAGGAGAAGGCGGGAGCAAGATATATGGTACAGCTGAATTATTACCCTTGTTAATATCAGTTTTATATGTATAATTTCAAGAGAGAAAATAAAATGCTATAAAAAGAATAACCTTCTACATTTAAAAGAGTATTAATGCAGCGAAAATATTATAATTATATTTAAATTCATATATATATATATTTTATTATACATTTTAAAATCAATTTACATACACCAAAGGTAGGCGAGATTTTTTTTTTTTTTTTTTAAATGGTAACACAACCAGATTATTTAATAAGAAAGAAAAAAGAAGAAAGTGCACACGCATCCACCTCTTTTTCTTTTCTAATCGCCATACTTATTTTTTTCTATACACACATCCCCTATCTACATATATCATAACAATAAAGAACATAAATATTGCAGGTGTGTACACGCCTGCAATAGTTCATTAATACGAGTACACTGCTATTTCTTAATCAAAATATGTTTATGATATACATCAGAAAGCACTATATAGAGTGCACCCGGTGACTTGTATTCATTTATACATATATTCATACATACAGAAATATAAACTTTAGTTTATTAATACAGATAACCAACAAAGTAACGTGTAAATACTATAGTAACAAATTATGAGAAGTTCTTTAGTAAATTCAATTACTGCCTCTCCCTGGAATAGAGTTTTTCCTGTTTATTTTCTCTCTTTCTTTCTTCCATCCACATAACTTGTACCTACTTTTACATATATATATACATAATATATACAAAAATAATTTCAGCATAAAAATAAATTGAATTGAATGCCTTTGACTATTTAGTGTTACGAGAATCCTTTATCACGACGTTACCTCCCTTAAAAAAATAACCATTGAATTTTTTTTGTCAGCTGTCGATTCTGTCGTCTCACCTCATACTTGTGATGGCTATTTCATATTTTATCATTTTGATAAATAATCGAAATAATAAGTTATTCTATTCAAATGCTCCGCTTCCAATAGGACAAAATTACAATTTCTTGTGTATCCCTCTTTATATATTTAAATATATACTTTTTTTGTGTGTTATCAAACATGGTATTTTTTATAATATTCCAACAGATCAGTCTGAAAAAATAGCAAGTGTATGTAAAAAAAAAACTAAACATGCTCTTATGATATTTTTTGGGCCTCCGATGTCATTCAGAGGTTCTTTTAACAGAAATAAAACCCTATTCCCGTTCTTGTTTTCTTAATTTCTCTGATTTTTTCAGTCTCTTTTTGAATTCCTCTCTCTGTATATTTTCTTCAGCCATCATTTTTTGTTTTTATTCCAAAGGTTTGAAGATAATATTCAATGGTCTTAGAAATAAGTTTTCTATAGATGTTTTACGTTTACAAGCATAATAAATTGGACTATTTACCTTTAGTCATCCTATAATGAACTGCTTGACAGTTTTAATTAATACCGCCTTCTTTATAGCAATGCACTCTATCGTTCTCTGAGGAGAAGCCCAATTGTTAACCTCTCTTAAAACATTGGCTAAAAACTGGTCAAGAGACGCAACAGGAGAATTGAAATGGTCAAACCCGTTCTAACATTTTCCATTCATGTAAAAAAAAAATAAAATCTGTTTAGTCTCTCATTTGATAACACAAGTCAACAAAATTTTCCTTTCCTTAAAATATTTTTAAGGAAACCAATTTGATTTTGGTTTCTAGAATTTTCCATTTTAATTTTAAAGTAGTTTGACCCTTTTTTTGTTTGAGACCATTTTTGAATTCAGTAATCAACATGAAAATTAATTAATTATTTAAAAAAAAAATTACTGATTTCAAATAAGTGCTTAAATTTAATATGTGATCATCCAATCTAAAGAAAATGTATATAATGAAGAAAAAAACACCATATTTTATTGGTTGTGTTTGAAAATGAATAATGCATTGATTTGATTTTTTTTGTAAAAGAAAGATTATACCAAGTAATTTTGATATACAGAGTCTGCCATATGTATTGAATACTTTCTATCACGAAAAACTTGTTTTATGGTGCCGTGAAAAAAATGCATTTAATGACAAAAATGAATCAAAAATATAATTTTTCGATAGTGTGGAAAACCTGAAGAATTTAGAAATGGAAACAGTAAATATGTTTATTATTACTCTTCATTAACTGAACACTCCCATAAACTCCACATTAATAGTGAAAAATGTCGGGGGTCCCTTACAAATCTGCAAAACATCATTAACTTCAAGGGTCTGGCTTTTAATGATGAGGATTTCGTCTTCAACTACTGATGTAGATATCTAAGAAGAAATGTCAAAAGTTGTAAGAAACACCATAGTCGTGAGCTAACACGAAAGGGAATTATTTTTTGTCAAGTTGTCGAATCAAGAAAATTGATAGCTCAAATCCAGATTTCGACGGAATCTATTTTTATTTCTAGGATCACTGTATGGACTGTGGAATGTTTTTTAGGTGTATTTTCTATGAGTGCCCTTTGGGCTCTTCTTTACTTGAGTTATTTCATTCATTTTATATCATTCTGTGCTGGTTTTATTGAAATGTTTGATTATTTTTAGATATAAGTCTTGGCTAGGAGGTCTAATTTTTAGCTAAAATGCTTATTCATGTTAGTATAACGTAATTTATCCTAGAAGTTTATATTATATTATTTTTTTGTGTTTAGTATATATCTACATCATTGGCTTCCAGCCTTTCTGGGGCGTGACCCCTTAATGACATTTGCTTTGTTGCAGTGAGCCAAAGGAAACAAAATTATTTGGGTTGATCCTTCTTCATTGCATTGTTTTAACTAGTACAAGGATATATATATATAAAATTTGACTTTGAAATATCAGAAAATTTATATGAACAATCTCTTAAATTTTCAAAATTTAGTTGCAAATGACAAATTGTGGTTTTTCTAATGATATTTTCTATCCTAATATTTTATTCTTTATTCATCATGGGCAATCTCTATTTTCAGAAAATGAATTTTAATTAAGTTGCCTATTATAATTAGATTATATTGATATTAACACAAGAATACAACACAAGGACATTCAGTATATTACAGCAACTTTTTGAAGGCATTAGGTGATCCTGATTAGGGGCGTGACTCACAGGTTGAGAACCACGGATCTGCATGTATGATATTAATAAAGATAAAAAACATATGTCATTAACTTAAAACAGCATTTTCACTCACAAGGACCCCTACACAGAGACCCTAACAATGTCAAACTTCTATATTTCACTCCTTTGCACAATATGTTCTTCGTTTCCTTGCAAATTTAATCCTATTTGCGATGCTGTGGATTTCTTAAACTCACAGTAGATGAAAAAAATCAACAAAAAGATGCTTTCATCATATTAGAGAATAATCAAAGCGGGGGCCGTTGATATAAAGTAATAATTTTAGGTAAAGAATATAGATGCTCTAAAACATATATATTTTGTCCATATGTGACCCACCCTGACATTTCATGATGGATTGAAAGTCGACATATGAAAGATAAGAAGTTCATTTGTCCATTCCCGTATCCATAAATGAAGGACAGTGGCCTTATAGAATAAATACATATCTCATTTAGAAATATGGGGAAATTGTAGGATGTACCTACTCCTATAGGCAGTATAAATGGACAAAATACGTGGGCGTAAAAAAAAAAAAAAAAAAAAAAGATCTTATCTATATTTTCCAATTATGTATTCTACAATAATTAATAATATGAATTTTACTTTATTGATTATTCGGGTAAGTGCATATATTTACATATAACATATAAATGACTTTATTTATTTTTACCAAAATAGAGATTATTATTTAGTAGTGTTGGATTCGAGTATTACACGAACTTGGAAAAAATTACACTTGAGTAAAGTTGATAATTTTCGAGAAATTACTCAAACTACCCAGAAATATAATTTGAAAAATATTATTAAACATGAATTATGAAAACTCGAAATATTCGAGTATATGTCGAAAAATCTCATGATCTCCCGTTGTTTCTAAATTACTCGGCATAGAAGGATCACAAGATCCATTGAAGTAAACAAAGACATTACAATTTATTTTTTGATCAATCTATGAAATACTTTTTTATTCCAGTGCTGAGTGAAAGGCTCTTTTCCACTGTTGTGCAATTGTATTGAAGAAAATAATTGGTAATGATTAGGCGGCTGATATGTAAATGTCCATACAATTTGTTCACCTTAATTAATTTAATTGTTAGTTTATTGTTATAAATATAGATACAACTTTTGAAATAACTTCCTACTATGGAAATAAATATTTTCTAAAACTACTTAGTTATTGATTAATAATTGACCGCCTTGGACGTCCAGACCTGGGTCCTCCAGCTCCTTCAACATAAATCCCTTGAGGTTGTACGTCTATGATGAGTTATAAGACAAGGACTTTGCCAAGTCCCACCCCTCTGTGAAAGCCAGCATCGTGTGTGAGGCCAAAAGCAGGACTATGCTTACGTCCGAAACGCCTTGAGCATGCTTCAAGCACAGGATAGAGAGTGTGACGATGGCCCAACTGCATGAAATGTAACTTTGTTTTTTTGAATATAAATAATGGCGTTTTTCAATAAAATTGACCTGAGAAATTGACTTAAATACATTTTTCATTTGTAATTCTTTGAAAATAAACATATTCAACGAAATCCGTTCTAAGTAATTAATTTTGTATGAAATTTTTTTAATTTGTATGGAATCGACAGCCCGCTCGGGAGTTATTCTCTTGAACTTGATGTGTGTACGGTCGCGCCTCGGTGATTCTTAGAGAAAGAAATATACTTTATGAGTATGGATTTCACCATAAAGATTACTAGGTTAGATGGAGTAATTGTAATACTATAATGTTTACTTATACTTAATCAGTGCAACTCTATCTAACCAATTAAAGGAACATTAAAAAAAATTATAATTTAAGACATAGACGTAACACATCTTAATAAATAATATGTTATAATATTATTTTTCATATATTTAATTTAATTAGGTAATTGAAACTAATAGAGTCTGTGCAGTGCCTATTTGTAAAAGCCCAGAAAGGGTTTCACACCATCGATTCCAAGAAGACCTCGTTAGAAGGAAGGTTTGGATTTTGCCTTGTCGAAGAAAAAACGAATTAAATAGTGACGAAGCTAGAATTTGTGCTCATCATTTTTATCCTAAGGGTTTGATAATTTATGAAATTTAAAAATTTACTTTTAGCATTATATTTAGTGAAATATCGCTGAAGAAATATCATAATTTTTACTTTTTAAATTTATGTAGTATTAATAACCAAGATTGGTCCAATGGAGTCACCAAAAATAAAAAGAGAGAGATTTAGCTAATAAATCTCCTGTGCTTGCCCAGCCATTTTCTTGTTGCCTAACCTTGTTCTAGTAACATTGGTCCTAGGATCGGTCCTTATTCGTCTTTTATGCAAACTACAACAGCTAAAATGACGTAATTACTACTAAATACGTCATATGAGTCGCTCACGTTTCATCATAATTCATAACCTCTTTCAATGAGGTACGATATCTGAAGTTAAAAGTAGGAGGTCTAACAAACCTATTGTTATACGTTCTTTCTTATTATATTCTTCAATCTTAAAAAAATAGAGAGCTAGGACTTTCGGACTGAAAGATCGATGTATCGGTCTTTAGAACCGTTGAATGGTAAAAAAGATCAGACGACAAAAAAAGACTGAATGGAGGGAAAGAAACTGATTAGGAAATCAGTCCCAGGATCGATACAACACTCATAATGTTACAATTACTCCATCTGACATAGAATTGTCTTTGAAGACAATATATATAATTCATAGTTTTCTTCTCTAAAGGCAGTTTATCAATCTAACCGAAGCACATTGATCAACATATTTTTAAATCTCTGAGGCCTTTACTGGAACTCAACTTGGATGCAATGCTCAAAAAATGGATCTCAATTACTCGAACTCGATATTTAAACTCAATTTGAATCCAACACTATTGTTTATTTTTAAATTAAGCGAAAATAAAAAAAAGATAGAATCCTTGCACCTGATAAGGATTTCAATTTCATATTCTTTGGTGAATAATTTAAATGGACTCCTCTTATATAAGAATGATTTAGAAGCCATAATATGCGTGTAAAATAATTATATTTACAACAACGGGATATTGTAGATTTTTCTGAATTCATAATTGAATTTTGTCAAGGTGATATTTGAATATAGCTTCTTCGAATAGTAAGAAAAAAAAACAAATATAATATATTTTGTCTTCAAAAACACTCTGACATGTTATTTTGTTAATTTATGAGCTGAACATTTATTTGTAAGGAATCCCACAATTTAAATATATTATAAGTTGTATAACCCAGAGCTGACCATAGATTGCATCAAACACATTTTAAATAAAATGTTCCTGCCAGCCCATTGTTTTAATTATCTTCGAAGACATCTCCCACAGTATTCTGGATGATATTCTCACAATTATTGTTAATTCGTCAAATGACTCAATAATTTAACAGGTGCTTTTTGCTCTGAATTTCTCGTATCGAAATACTGCCAACAACAGCTCGTCCTTTAAGCAGTATTCCTATTGTATTAACCTGAATAGAAACCAATCTATAAACAAAATCACGATAGAATACCACGGGATCATTAGTTCAAGTAGTTTGGCTTGGGACAAAGAATGGATTTAAAGAAAAGTAGTAAGTTTTTATTTTCTGGACCCGTCGAAAGAGGTTTAAGGGCGGCTGTTGGAAGAAATAATTTTGACCCCAATTAAAAGATTTTATATGTTTTGTAAAATGGATGAACAAAATTTCATAGATCTACTAAAGAATCGTCTTGTGTTTTACATGATATCAATCAATTATTATAATGAAAAACTTTGCTTTTTAATGGACACTACAATTTTATAAAGCGTTTTAATTTGCCAGTAACAAATGGAATAAAAAGCTTCAAAAGAAGAAAATCATGCCAACGAGAAATTGCAAAGGCCTCTATGAATTTAGCTACTCTTTTAATTATGCTTATTGATTTTCTTGAGATTACATTTAAAAAAAAAGATAAAAAAAAGTTTTGACTTTGTGACATCTTTTGACCGCTAGAGGGAGTTGAATAATACTAATAATGAGATGCTTCTCCAGAAAAGCCAATTCAAGAGATTTTAGAGGGTCGTTTTTTGTAACAAACAATCAAAATCGTGGAATGGGAACATGGAACAGGTCTAAGAGGAAGGTCCTCCACATATGAAGGTATTCACTTGGTGCTTAAAAATAGGAGATATTTCTGTGGTGGCATCTGCTAATAGCAAGAAAGGAGCCTTGAATAAAGCCGCTGAAGACTTGGACAAATTGTCTAAGGCAAAAAAAAAAGAGGGCACTCCTTTCAAATGATGGAGGTATACCTCCTCCCATGATGTATGGAATGAATCCTATGATGTATCTTCCACACATGATTCGATCTCTACGGCAAAATCATTCACGATCTGCCAAAAAAAGAAAGGAAACCAAACAGAAACAATAAGGAAGGAAATGCGAGCTCACCATCTGTGGAAAAAAAACCAAAATTACCTAATCCCTCACAATATAATCCCATATCTCAATTGTACAAATATTGCAAAAATATCAAAGGACCTAAACCCGTCTATATGATTATTTCTGAAAAAATCTATTAAGTCTTGTGTGAAGGATCAAGGTTTCTATCGAAAAAAGGTGGAATTTACCTTGCAGGTCGAGGTAGCTGGAAAAAAGTATGAAGGAACAGCTATGACAAAGAAAGACGCGAAGCATAAAGCTGCTGGAACTGTATGGGCTTCTATGGAGAATGAGTTGAAGTCTATTTTGCAATATTTCTTTATAGGAAGTTTGATTGAAAAGTTTCTCTAATTGTAGAATTTATCCCCTCATAGTGGGATTTATGTTTAATTGTATGTAGAACAGTTTATTGAATTATAAATAAATAAATAAAAAACTCTATAAACTACGCTGCAACCTCCATAAATTAACCCTTTGAACTGAATTAACTATGCCAACGTTTGTTTAAAAAATATCAGTAAGATTCAAAATACTTTTTCAAATAAAAATTCTTAAAAAATGTAATTTGAGAAAAAAATGAGAAATTTCCTTTCTTAAAATATATCATTTGAAATTATTTCAATGAAATAAGCCCCACATTTTATTATTGCACAGGTATGTTACTCAGCGTCTCATGCATACAGTAAATAACAGGGAATAACTAAATTATTTGAAACAGATCCATGATTTATGAAGCATAACATTTTGTGCAATAATAATACAGTTCGACTACCAACCAGGCTAAGTCTGATCCTTGACTTGTCAAATTTCAAAATATTTTATTACAATGAGAATGGTCGTTGTACAATCATTAAATTAAATTCACCATAAATGTTGTTAAAATGTATAATATTTATCAACGGTTTATTTTTTTTATATATATATAAAGAAACGTGATCCCAAAATTATCATTGTCAGATTTCGAAATATATTGTATTAGGCGAGTGTACTTTCTTGCCCATATGTCATAGTTACTCCAAAGTTGAGATTCAAGGATTTGCAACTTTTTGAATGGGAATGAAAGGGATAATAATCTAATCCGGTTACTTTCATTCGTATACAAATAGCTCATCAAACTCTGGCGAAGTAGTAAATTTCGACTCATTTCAGTTTTTTTGGATAATGGACCCTAGAATAGGATAATCAATTATCATACTTTGATTTACAAAAAAGTAAAAACCTAGTTCAATCAATGATATTCTTTGACGTTTTTCAATTTTTAGATGACCTAAAATATTTATAACTTTTATTACATATACAGAGTGGGGACCCAAAACTTGCAGGATCATCACTTAAAATACCTGAAAGAAAACGTGAAGGCTGTGTTCATGGCGTACAACGCTGTCATAATTGAAGCTCGGACCAAAATCAAATTTGGATTATAGATGAGGCAGACATTATTCATTAAGACACTATAAACTGCAAAGTACAAGGAGTAGAGGTCAAGGCTGGAGGAGAACCACATGAAGGGTGGCCAGAAGTCATCCATATTGTTGCTGTAAAAGAGTTGTCTTTTCTTAGATGGCTTGGGGCTATAATGGACTTTTTGACATTGTAGGTAGTCGGGATGAAGATGCCAACGGTCTCTGCAGCCTTTTTGGCACTGATACTGGCATGTTGCATGATATTTTTACAATTAGAGACGTGAAATAAAAACAAAAAATTGTTTATTTTTGTTTCAACTGTCGTTTGGTTTCGTAATGAAGCGGTGTTAAAATGTAATAAAATGATACGGCAAGTTTTTTTCCTTACTCTGAGTACTTTGAATCATAAAAAAAATGATTTTGGAATATGATTAATTAGACTTTTATTTTAAATCGAATGAGAATCGACTTATTCCACAAAAAACCGACATGAATTTATTTAAAAAAGTACCCAACTCTTGAGAGGGGTTGCAACAAGAGAGGAAGACATGCTCAGGAAAAGATAATAATTTGCAAACACGATATCAACCCTAAAAGTAGAGGTGAAGTCTCAACCGTTAAAAAATATCGAATTTGCATTAGAAATTATTTTTGCAGAATAAATAACTTTTCTTAATGTTGAATGATTAAATTTCAATATATATTAGTAGACTAGCGGTAGTACCCGTACTAAAATATATTTAGATTCTCAGCTCTGACCTATCAATTTAATGTTTGTTTAGAGTCTATCTCTCAGACTTGGGCAGCTGTACAAGGAATTATACCTATAGCGCATGGATTATGTCTTTGATTCTACATCAACAGTGGATATTGCGGACAAAATGAATCGAAAATATATTTTTATAAAAGGTTATGGAAAACCCTAGAGATTTAGAAATGGTACTTTAATTACTGTTCATGACCTAAACCACACACTCCCTGTCAAAAAGTGAAAAATATCTCAAAACATGAAGATGGTTCCATCATGCGCTGATGTATCGAACAATAAATATTAAAAGTTCGTAACAAAAATGAGACTACCGGAGTCTTGGGCTAACACGATATGGAAAATTTGTTTGGAGTTGACGAAGCAAATAACAACTATGTCTCAATTCCAGATTTTTCCAGAATGTATTTAATCCTTACGATCCCGTAAGGATTGTGGAAAGTTTTTTTGCCTAAAATTTTAAATGTTTTTGTGGAGTGCCTTTTGGTTTTCTTTTAGTTGAATTTGTTTCTCTTAATGTGGAGGGGGAAAATGTTAACACCTTAAATGCAATTCATTTTTTCGGCTAGCGGATAAAAAAAAAAAGAAAAAAATATTTTGAGCGTCAAAGCACCTATTGCCAATAATTTGTAGCCTCAAGCCAATTCTTAGAAACAAGTTGAGAGCAACAGTTTTGTCCTCACATTCTTGGTATTTTCGACGAAAATACCAAGAAAGGGTGGAGAACTACTGGCATCATGTTATTGATATTGATAAATTCTAATTATTAGATTAAGATAGATACATGACTAGTTTACAAATGATAGTTTGCTGTTAGGAACGCTTTCATTTAGGGAGACCAATGTTATATGTTTTGAAATGTTTAGAATTCGATTGTTTTCTATAATTTTGTGCTGGTTAAAATGTTTACCTATTTTAAGGCGTTGTTGCCCTTGACTTTTTCGTGACAATTAGCAATATTTTTTTTTGAAAAAGAACAGATGTTTAACTCAATTCAGTAAAATTAGATCAACTCGCTAAGTACTCAAATTGTATTTCATGGTCCAATAATGAAATGCACTAACTTCCTGAACGGATAATCTATATAGGTTAAAGGAAGCAAGAGTTGATACTATTAAAAATAACCAGTAGTGCAACTTTGTTTTGTTTAAGAAAGATAGCAGAAATAAATGAAACTGTTCTCCCTGTATACATGCTACATGCAAAATCCTTCTATGATTTCATAAATATGACTATACTGTTAATACTTATATTAAAAATACCTTATTTAAATCCTGACATTCATGAGGATAAACTTTGCTTTATTAATATCAAAGATTGTCATGTAAATATTATGTCTTTGGTTTTTTATGTGTTTGAGAAAATGGGACTATTGTAACCATTCCGTGTTGCAAGAGTCCTCAGTCTCCCCTAATCCAATTTTTTTATTTTAAATCATTTATATTATTTACTGTTAAAACTTCTCCCGATATATATATAAATATATGAAGTTTATGAGCTAGTCAACTCCTTTACACCTCCTCCAAAAACCATTGTCACTGCTCTACGTACTAATAAGCATGAAATTTGTCTTTTTGAATGATCCATTACTCTAAGGAACATATAATAAAAAACGAAACACAATATCCTAAATGAATTGCAATAAGTTGAAAGTTCGAAAACAATAGCAAGTAATGCAAAGAAATGAACAAATGAAGATATTTTATTTATTAATAATATATCTTTTTAAAAAGTGAAAATAGTTAATGATAAATGAATCTTAGATGGAAACAGAAAGAAAGAATTGCTCATCTTCAGCGGGTTTATACCTAACAGAGCCTTTATATACTACATACGAACATACACACATAGAGAAATAGAAAGTTAATAACCTATTCGGACATATATTTGCACATAGTTACATACGACCACTGCATGTAATTTCAAGCAAAATAATTGCATTAGACAAGGTTCAAGGTGCAAACTTCGTCGTCAACAATGAATATTTATTAGGATAAATATGTATCCTAATAAAAAGGATATTACGAATGTATAATATACATAGTATAGGCCTCTCACGCATATTCAATCAATCTCAAGCTCTCACACCGCACATTGCATTTCTTGCGCATTTGCATGATCAATCGTACAAGTTTAACGAAATACAGGGATCTCAAGCCTCACCAGGGCTGTCAACATGGGCTGTGGTATGGGGGAGAAGTGATCCCACACGGGTTATTTAACAAAAAAAAATACGGGGATTTGAGTCTGAAAAAAAGGAGATGTCAGTCGAAAAAATTGTATTAGTTATGTAGGTAATGACTGAAAAAGTCACCTCATATTTGTGTTAAATAAAAGGGTCTTTTAGTATCAAAGATTTTTTTTTTAAATTATTAAAATTTCATGAAAAATGGCTGCTTGATTTTTTTAATAATGTTCCTTTAATCGATTAGATAGAGTTGCAATGATTATGTATAAGTAAATATAATTACTCCATCTCATCTAAGAATATTTTGATTAAATCTATATACAAAAAGTTTATATTTCTTTCTTTAGGAATCACCTGAGTGTGAATGTAAACACATTGAATTCTGTTGAATAACTTCTCCCGAGTGCGTTGTACATAAGTTACAATTTTTGTCCGCTTGGTTCATATTACAGAGTGAAGACCCAAAACTTGCAGTAGAATGACTAAATTAGGAAAAACTTTATTTTTATGTGATCAAGAAAAGACAACTCAACCCCAATTTTCGATATGTTTTAATATTATATTTAGGTATATTTTTTATTAATATGTCCTCTTCACAAGCAATAATGGCCTCCATAGAGATTGGCAGCTCTTGACGGTGATGGGCATGCCTATGGAGTTCATGTTGTCATGATAACTACTCGGAGTGAATCCGAATTTGCAGGAGAGGTGCGGCAGATATTCTTTTACAAGACGCTCCCAAATAAAATGTCCAGAGTGTTGAGGTTAGGGCTGGAGTAGGGCCACATGGAGGCAGGCCAGAAGTCAGTCATATTGTTGCTGGTGATATTTTGGTGTAATGGACATTTTGATGCTGTAGACATACCAGATGTTGGATTCAACTGTCCAGATGCAGCCTTCTTGTACTGACATCGAATTGGAAGAAATCGTACACCCGTTGCCTTTTTTGTTACTGCTCCGACATTTATACAAATAGAGACATGAGATAAAAACCAAATATGTTTCTTTTTGCGTCAGCTGTCGTTTAGTTGCGCAATGAAACCTACTAATTAAAAGTAACTGGGAATAAACCATAATTAAATGCTAGTGTATGTTTTGGGTCCCCACTCTGTACGTTTAGAAGACCTAATATTAAAATTATTCAAAAAATGTAAAAAAAATATTTTTCTAACAATGATAAGTAATTAAATTGTGCCTTCACAGTTGACGACAAGGCTGGAGGAGGGGCACATAGAGGCAGGCTAGAAATCAACCATATTGTTGCTGTAACCGGTTCGGCACTAAACTGGTTTGGAGTATATAGCACAGGTATGCCTTTTTGTGGATGCTCTAACATTTTTACAAATAAAGACATCCATTTGTACCTTAAAGGCTATAAAACAAATTTTCAGTGCTGTAACTACGGGGACTTTAGAGGGCGTTATCCACACAAAACAATACTTGTAGATCGAACTGAAATATAAACATTATTATATTAAAAATAATTTAGTAATACCACATTTAAGTTAACGTCCTTAAGTATAGTTTATGAACCTGTGACTACTGAGAGTAGTCACCGAATATTTATACCAAAACAGTTTTTTTAGGACATAGCGATCTATTAAGTTTTTCACAAGGAGAATAGAGTATTGTCGACTTGAATTCTTCAGGTTTTGATAGATGAAATCGCTAATAAAAATACATAAATTATATCTAATATATAATTATGCTTATATATTCAAATCTTACCTCACTATCTAAACCTCTTAATTCGTTGTTTAAAGATGAGATAACTTGATAAATAGATTATTCGTCAAGATATGATTAGGATTTGAATCTTGGTTAAGAAAATAAGGTTCGGCACCCAACCTCAGTAGTACCCTTAAGTTAGAGCTTTCCGACTTATACACTTAAATAATTTGGGCTCATTGTTATCTTTTCAATAAAAAAAATAAAAAATGGCGACACTTAATTTACATCTTATCGCGAAAATATTTTTATCAGAAATTCATTTGTTATTAATACTAGTTATAAACTACATTTATCTCTTATAACGTCAGGGAATAAATACAAACCCCACTCTATGATTATCCTCCAGAGACATAGGCAAGCATTATCCGGCATCAATCTTTACCTATACTCCAAGTCCGAAAAGGACTTATACTTATAATACGTGTTGTCTCTAGCCTTATAAATTCGGCCCAGTCTAGTTTTATTGGTTCATAGGACATTCAGTCCTTGGACCCAGTTCTTACAACAGTAGTTCTTTAATTTAATCTGTAAAATGTCGTTGATTTAATAAGCCTAATAAGTAGACTTAGGATTTCTGACTATTTTTTTTCGGCCTAAATGATCAAAAAAAGATTGCTAACTTTAAAAAAAAGATGACCACTCAAAATATCAAAATTGAGTAAACTGTATTTAAAGAAAAATACAGTTTAATAAGGATAACTTAAAGTAATTAGTGTTGTTTTATACTTATAATATTCTATTCATAAATTTTACTATTTTTATCGAAAAAGCAGGATTTAAAATTTAAAAAAAAACTTTTTTGCTTTTGATCAGTATTAAAATTACGAAAGACCGTTCTACGTCCACACTAGTAGTTGCAGCAAATTGGAAGTTGACGGAGTGATCTTCAGGAGTCTTATTGGAAAGAGTCATTTCCTCACCATTGATTATACGTCCAACTTTTTGCATAAACAGAAGATAAAGATTTGGCAATTTGGTGCCAAAGTATTTAATATCCTTAGTTGCAAGATTCAAGGGGGATTATACAACAGCCAATTTTTCGACAAACTGTTCCTGCTTCTAATAGGCTGTTATAAGAATCTGTCTCCCTTACATATACAATCATGAAATCACAGCCCTGATTGCATCATATACTTATTTTTACCACCCAAAAAGAAAGCCTTATGACAGAGTCTTTTAGCAGGTGGATTTTCCCTCAAAAAATATAATCAAATAATCATCAAAAGCTGTTGTATAATCTAATTAGAAACCAAATATCCTCCATTAATTTGATACCAGTTTGAAAAATAAGCCATTTTCACTCAAAGATAGCAAAATGAGCAGTCCCCCCCCCCTGGTCAAATGGGCCTATTTTTTGAGTAATATAGACCAATACAAGAATATATTTATAATCTCCACAACAATTTGTCAGTCTTATTCTCCATCTTTTAAGAGCACACACACTAATGAATGGTAAATATTTAGATGTTCCCTGTTCAAGAATAATGATGAAGCTTTGGAAAATAAATTATTACCTTATTTCTTTTTTTAGCATACAAATAGGTCCTATTTTCTATAACTCTAATTATACTATTACAATTAATCAATGTGACCTCGGAGTTGTCTTTAAAGTCAATATATATTTTAAATATTGACTTTACTATGAACGACCGTAAATCGAACCTACGCACATTGAGTTCAAGGAAATAATTCTTACTGAGCTACACCCCTCCTTACAAATTTGTCTCTAAAACTTCATGGAAGCAATTGTAAATTTAATCCTCAATGAATCACTTATGACCTTTAGCAAACATCGAAAAAGTACAATTTGCTTTTGTTGTTGAGGAATTATAAATCTTGTCAATTTTAGAGTAATTATATGAAGAAAATTATTCTTTTTCATATAAACAGCAGTTACTTGGTTATGGCGATGATCCTAATGAACATGTCATCCAAGAATAAAAATCATATTCCTACAACTAAATTGTTACAGAATGCTTTAGTAACAGTTAAGGGATACCTTACAAAGAATATTACTATAAAAGAACACATAGTTGTGGAGGATATTCATACAATTTTAATTTCGGGGTTACAAGATACGGAACGTTCGAGTTGAAAATTCCCAAGACAACCGAAAGCGCTTGGAACAGGGACTCTGATATTATTAAATATCATCCATCAAACTCATCTACACATTTTTGGACATTTTATGGTTTTGCATGGCTTGTTTCTTAATTGTTTATTTCTCTGTTGACGGGAATTGATATGAAAATTAATGTATGAATGTCAATTTGTGTTATTTTATTGGTTTTTATTAAGTTAATATTTTATACATATTTTGTTGTTGAGATACAAATGTTTTTTAATTGTATTGATGTTTGTAAGCCTTAATTTGGTGAATAAATTTTAAACTATAATGTTTAAATAAATTTCTTCAAATGCATATTCACCTGATAATTTTAGATAATTTTTATATATTATGTGCTATCTAAATAAAGGTATTATATAAAAATTACAATTACACTATTAATATCTGGATCATCTATGAAATGCCCGTTCATTTCCTTATATACTGTAAATACTTCATTTAAAATCTCGTTCATTTCATTTTGTGATTGAAACTTGTACATTTTTTTGTAAAAGTTACAAGTCTTATCTTGTACAAAATTGCAACTTGGACACAACATATGTATAAATTAAACTTTATTTCAATTATATTGATAATGTAAATAATGGTATTTCTCGATGAGCTAAAATGGCTAAAAAATTTGCACTATTAGAATTGATATTACATATAATGTACGCTTAACTATGTTATAAAAATGGTGCCAAAATTTGAATATTGTTTTGAACTTTGCATTTTAAAATTCAAATCACAATATCACGTCTACAGGGTGGTCTAGATAAATTGAGATAATATTTAAAGGTTTATTACGAACAAATTAGATGCCGGTAGAACCATAATTATTTTATTACTTGAAAGCTACATTTAATGACGTTAAATTATTCATAATGAGATCTGCTTTTCTTTTTAACTTCGGCTTGAAGCATTGGGAGCTCCGGGAGACCTCGTAAGAATCCAGCTTTGCCAATGTAATGGTTCTGGTTTTGCACTTTAGGGAATGGAGTAGCCTAAGGAAGAAATTACGCCTTCCAACGAGACAGTCCCAAAAGGTCAAAATGTGCAAGATGTCTTGTTCACAAAATATCCTCACTTTTGGAAACTGGATTTTGACCTTAAAAGGGACCTGGACTAATGCAATTTTTAACTCCAGGAAAGGTCGAAAATAAGATTGTGGCAACTATAATTTGTCTTTAGGGGCTCTGAAGAAGTCCATTACTCGTATAATCGCAAAACTGTATCTGCACGAGGTCGCACGAGTCTGCCAAAGCTTCCAGTGCCCTGTAGAAAAGGTTATCAAGAAAGATGCATCTAATTATGAATGCAAATATGGGGGATGGGGGGCAACAAACTTCATGGATAAAAAATGCTAGATAGCTAAAGTTGTTACTATCAAATTCGGTGTCATACACAAAATTTAAAATAGTGTAATTGGTCCAAATGAAGTAATTGGAACAGGATTTATTTGTAAAAATCAACTTTTATTAAGGTCTTTGCAAAATCCCCAATAACTAATTCTTTTCTTATCAACTAATCATCTACAAATATAAAATATAATATTTTGCAATATTTCATATCTTTTTGTATAAAATAAATATCCCTCATAAGCCTCTCAATGAAAATTTATATAAAGATAAACAAATAAATGAAAAAATCAGTGGGTATTAAAATATCAAACTTCGTTTTATGAACAATGGGGGATGTCACCTATCTAATATGATTTTCAAAACTCTGTAAAACAAAATTCTAAATATGTACTATTATTATGAAACAGAAATAAAACTTATTTTATCTAAAAAAAACATTGTTTCATTGCTTTTTAGAAAAAGGAAGTTATGTTGTCGCAGGCTGTACTGTTGAGCTATTTATTCTGAAATTTGTGAATAGTTTTTATGGCATTATAAGTGATTAAAAATGTTATTCCTTTTTTTTAATTTCTTTCATGTTATCTCTTTTTTCTCACATATAATATGTGCATACTTTTTTAAATATGGAATTCAGCATGGATATTAAATAAATAATCAAGGATACTATCAATATCTTACTAAAATATGAGATATTTTAAAATCCTAAGTCTTGACCATTTGTTATATTGTTGTAAATCCATGTCTATGCATTGGATATAATCATTAGGCAGGTATAATAGGGCGGGTTGTTTATTCTATTTTTTCGAATTTCGATTACAACTACATAGAAAAAGTTGTGATATGGTAAGAAAATAAACTGTAACGCAAAATTTCCACATTTGACATTCCATATTTGAAAGGAAACAAAAGTTTTTTATTTACTCAATAAAGATTAAAGTATAGCATGAATCATTATTTTGTATAAATTAGTTTTGATGGACATTATTCTAATGTATAAAAAATATAATTAAAGTTATTTTCTAAAGTTACTCTATGAAACAACAACCCAAGAAAAATTTGATCTTTCCTTTATGAAAATTTAAAAAAATGATGCACACTATACGCGTATTATAAATTTTTCTTAGGTTTTTTCCCTTTTTTTTTTGCTCAAAAAGACAATTTTGGAACAAAAACTTTTTTAATATATTTTATAGGTTAGAAAAATGTTTATCGATACAATTGTATACAAAATAACTCAAACTATCTTCTTGTTATCTATATTCATTAAATAAATAATTTTTTTTTATCCATAATTTGTTCGAGATCTGCCAGATTAAAGATGATCTCTTAGTACAATAAAATTTTGCTTAGTTAATTTTCATCCACAACTTCCAAGCTTCTTCGCAATTTTTTCAAATCGCAATTTGAAAAAAAGTTGAAAAATGAACCGGCCTAATGTATAATATACCTCGAAGCATCCTCTACACTGCATCTTTAAATAATAAAAGGACACTTGATTATTTAATCAAATAGTGATATAAAAATGTACATAATGTGTTTACTTTAACGACAAATTCATGATCTTTCTACATATTTGAAGGACAGTTCTTTTATTGAATCAAGAAAACTCTGAAGATCTTACTTACGTCCAAATGTATTTTTTATTATAGGTGCCACTATGTGTCCTCTTCATTCTTTGCTTTCATATGCCCATAACAAATGGACCTTTCAGCTGTATTTTTATGAGTGAAGAATGCAAACTATAATATACATTTACATACTTAGTTTGAATAATCTTTATGGTACAAAGAATGAATAGATAGCTCTACGGTTGACCTTCCCTTCTTGTACCTACAAAGGTACAAGGGTAACAACAATGGGTTGTGTAAATATCGACTGTCCCTTCTGGGGACAATAAAAAAAGGACTAAGGTAAAGTGTGAGACCTTTCAGGTCATTTTAGTTTGGAAAATATTGGGTCAAAATATCCCATTTTTAGGCCTCTTGTAAACGTCTTAAATATGATGCCTGTAATTAAAATGGTCTATAATACTCTGAAAAGGAGCTGAGAGTAGTGTTGGATCTTGTAATGATTGAAAATATTAATCCAAAAACGGGACTGTATAGAGTACATAAACTATTTGAAATTTTTTCCTAAAAATTCAATTTTTCGTAAATGTTTGAATTTTTTTTCGAAAAGATATAATATTTGATTTTTTTCTATACAAAATTTAATTTTTTTATCAAAAGAAAAATCCAAAAACCAAGCCCCCTTTTGGCCAAATTAATTATTCGTACACGCCTGTATACCTACCCCCAATGGGATATGTACCGCGTAAATTATGCGGTACTTAGTCCCTGCAATATTTAGGATTGCAACTTAAGGGTCATTTTCATCACTTGATTGTCTTCTGAGTTTTCCTGCACTATTTTTTAATCGTCTCATAAAATGTTCGTTTTCACATACTACCGTTAGTTTTCGTTGCCGTTTTGGAATAGTTTTAGGGAGATTTCTATGAATAACGATAATTTTATAGAGGATTACTTTCTTGACAACTTATGATACCATTGTATTAATCAGGTAAAGTCAACAAGAGGTAACTTTTAATAACCTTTTCCAGAAGAATGTGAGGTTGATGATGGTATTTGTAAACTATATCAATATTTCCATATATTATCATTAGTAATAAAAAATTGTCCCTTTGTTGCCAAAAATATTTTAACAATGGCATCACTCTTTACAAGAAAAGATAATCAATACTACTAAAGGAGGGTTAACTGCAGGATTATATTTATTGGCTTTGTTTTTGGAATTATTTTGAAAAATTATCCAACCATCAAAACAAATTTAAAAAATCACAATTATTCACCAAAAGTTAAATTTTGAAATAAAAAATTCAAAAATCCATAGCTGGTTGCAAAAAATTATGGTTTTTGGGATATAAAATTGAAATTTTTGAAATATTAAATTCTTTGAAAAAAATTACAAAAATTTAGTACTATTTACTTAAAGTTAAATTTTTAGGAAAAACCTTTGAAACATTAAAATTTAATTATTATATTTTTTTGAACAGGCAACAAAGTTATAATACCCGTATAGCAAAAAATATATGGTCAGACTAAGAAGGGCATTAAATTTCAAAAGGTGAAGAAAGCACAAAACCTTCAAAATAAATAATCGTCCTCAACATTGGAACATATTGAGGTACAGAGCGCTAATTTATGACGCTATTTAGGTTTAATAAAGATAACTAATATAAAAGAAATACCTTCTAAAAAGATATAGTTTGATATAAATATGCACTTTTTTATTTAAAAAACCTTTTTCTAGAAAGTATATTTGCAAACAAAATGATTATACAAGCTTCCAGTATTATTGTTTGTCGTGAAGAGAAGGACCCATCATCTATTGTAAGGTGAAGGTTCGACAGACTTGGTCTTAGAGATGGCATGATACATGCAGATTAAACGTCATTTTGAAGAATCCATTCACTGATAAACATCAAAAATAGTTTAGGTACAGACTAGGAACATCACATATGTACTTTGACAAACAAGTCCCGGACAGAACTTAAAGAGAGAAATTGTCATTTTTACAATGAAGAATTCGAGACCTTTTTCAATCTATTCTTCGATTTTGTAAAAAATTACTCAAGTCCTTAGAATGGTGGAAAAATAGATCTGGATAAACTATGAAGTAAGACTGAGTACCTTGGATTGGCTTCTACTAACGTTCTCATGGTATAAGGATAGGTGAAAGATTGAGTGGATTATCCCCAAAGTATAATATACGCAGGAAAGCACAAGAACTAAGAACTCCATTCGTGGTTCCATGATTACGTTTCTCAAGAAATTAAAAACTTCAGCTCCTTCTCACCATCGATGGGAAATACTAATGGTAATATAATACACGATATTGATGTTTGCCTACGTTAATTGGTCTGAATTGGCTTGAGATCCTCTCTTTTTCAAATGATTTACTTAGTTATCAGATCTTTTGATCTGCCGGGTTTTTTTGTTTTGTTTTGTTTTCCTCCTTGAATTGTTAAGCTTATTTATAATTAAACATGCAAGTGTTGTTTCGTTTTTTTTTAAACCCAAAATATGATAATAATTGTGTGTAGTTAAGTTGAATTTGTCCCTTTGATTTAAAAAATGTAATATTTAGAAAAAAGATATGCCTTTCGGCAAATTAAAAAAAAAGTGTATACTTATTTATTTTTTACTAAAATTAACATTTTTGGAATAATTTTCCCAAAAATTTCGAGAAAAACAACTAAATTCAAGAAATCTACAAAATTTGCATCAATTATTGTATTTTTAAATATAAAATGATTTTACTCCCGTTAGCGGAACTAAAACGGATGTGATCCATTTCAAAATATGAATCTAATCTGAGGGATAATGAATTTTTTTTGATTGTCTTTGATTTGAATGTACCTTCATGTAAAAAACATATCACGTCATCTTTACATAAATATGTGTTGAAAAAATAACGCTTCGTTACAACATTTAATATTCCTATTAAGCCGCTGTTGTGTCCTAACGGTTCACTTCAATCAAGTCTAAGTGTTTGTAATTAGACATAATATTATGTATGTATTTATCTATCATAAACCTAAAGGAACACGCCACCTTATCTTACTAACATAAACTTAATGTATGACAAAGTTCTTTGACTCTGTCAGGAGCAGTAGCAATTTAAGGGTGGGAACTTGCTCTGGATTAATAGGACTTGGTATATTTTAGATTTTTTTTTTTTTACGTCAAAATATGGGCTTTACTTGAAAAACCTCATTCATTAAGTTCTCTAAAAAAGTTTAAATTCAATTCAGTTTTCAAATACAAGTTCACACGGTAAAACTGGGTCATCTCTTGAGGCTCAAATCAACTCTAGGCGTGTTTTTACCAATGTGAGCGTTAGTATACTCCATATAAGATAAAAACAGTCGCGGGTCTTAACCCAACATATAGTGCATAGGAGAAAATGTTGCTCGTGAAATAGATTAACTTGATGAACAAAGGCTCAAAAGCACGAATGGGAGAGCGAATGATCGATCCAACGAAATTTTTAAATAAAAGAAATGATGTACACATTGAACAGAACAAGTATGAACAGATTTGTGTCTTATTAAACGAAATATACACATTGATATAAACCTGTACGTCGTATAGAGGCTACAAAATAACTTACAATATTTGTTGAATCCGCAAAATGTTCATATCGTTCCGGTCTTTTGAAGGAAGAAAGAAGTCGTAAAATATTTTTCATATAAATTTTGATGATAGCATCGTGTATGTTTCGAATATATTCTCTTTTTATTACTCAACTTTGACATAATTTATTTGCAATTTTTTATTTAAAAGTTTGGCGCCAATTTTGCATTCAAGAATATACATTTTACACATATATATATTAGAGTTGGATTGGAGTCAAAAGTTCCGAGCTTGAGTTATTGAGTTCCGTGTCGAGTTGACGTGTTCGTTTTAGATCAATATACCAATCTTGGATTTAAATCGGTTTAGATTTTTTTTTTCCACAGAAGAATATGTCTCCATTTTAATAGAGGAGGAAATTTTCTATTAATAAGTTTTTTTAAGTACCTTATTAAGTGATACTACAAATCGGACTAATCATCAAACGAATGTAGTGTTGTTCTATATAGTGATGCCGAGTGATAACGGCACTCCAATATATTGTTGTCATGACAACAGTACTCCAATCCTTCAATTGGTTCTGATTATTCAAGCTTTTCTACAAAAAAATGTGGGTTTATTTCAAATCATTTGTAGGAAATTACGGCTTTTGTATATTCAAGCTCGAATCCAACACTAATATTTTGCTTGTATCTAGGTACTATCACTGACATCCCTAGTGCACCATTCTCCAAATGTTTTATTGTTTTGAATATCTTCCCAAAGTATGAAAATATAAATATACAGACATGTATAACTCAAATAGCAAAATATTAATTTATTAAGTACACACTAAAAAATAAAGATTGCAAAAATTATATATTGCTTTTTGCATACACATAAGTAGCTATAAAAATAAGTGATTTTCTCGTTGGCCTCATAATTATCTATTAGTCAATCATGGTTTGTAATTGAGTATGCACTTGCTATTTAGGAATTAATAATATCAAAAGCTGCAATTCTTATGGAAGACATTTGACATTAGGTTTCTTATATAAGAGCCAATCGTAGGAGCTAATACAATTTTTACTAGACAATGCCACTGTTGTCATTCATGGTGCTTGTTAATTCCGCCTTAAACTTTTTTACTTAAGGACATTTTCCATTAAATAATTTCGCCTTAGGACATTTTGCTTTAAAGTATTTTTTCCTTAAGGAGGTTTCGCCTTAAAAAATATATGACATTTATACCTCGTCATTTTTTTTTTTTTTTTTTAAAATTAATTTTTCTTTCTAATTTTTTAATAAAAAAATGTAATGTGTATTAGTATAAAACACATTAAACGGTTGTTTTCTCTTTAAAAAATGATGGGATTATGTCCTAAAATTTCAATGCATACACCAATAAAATTTAACTATGTAAAGAATTCGAATCATAGACTAAATAGAAAAATGAGAAATAGAAGAATCAAAAAACACAGCAACGTTTCTAATAGAATAAGCGCTAATTACCTCTTACTTTGTTATCAGTTAATTATCACTAGACATGAATATACTCAGGTTTTGACAAACCAGCTTCATTATTACAACATAAAATAAACATTTAATGTATTTTATATGAATTACTATTAGATATTTGATGAAAAAGTTCAAAGTGAACATCAATTTCAAAATTAAAAATAAAATACAAATAACGACGTCTAAACATAATTTGTTTATATATTTAGGCGAAATATCCCAGAGGCAAAATGGGGTTAAGGCAAATGTCGTGAGGGAAAATAATTTAAGGCAAAAGGTTCTGGGACCGTCATTAATATATGACGTCATTTTTTTTATAAAACTGTCTCTCTTACATTGGAATTAATTGTGGGCCCATAATCAAGGCCAGTTTTTCATGGTTTTTCTAAATAAAACTCAGACAATGGTCTTATTAGGGTCCTTGCACTATATTGACTTTTCTACATTTTTAATGTTGGTTCAGGTTGAGTGATAAACAAATCAACTTTTAAAAAATATTAGGTAGACTACGGTAATTTTTTTAACTTGAAATTAGACTGAAAATTTCAGACAATTCAAAAAATTAATAACTAAAGTTGCGTAGAACGAAGTCGATACATTTTAAAGTTACCACAGCATTAAGAAGACTGAAATTTTTTTATTCAACTTAGGCATATCCTGACTTTTGAATAAGTTTTTGAATTTTTAATGATCAAAGGGGACTTTTATTTTTGTACATGTTATCTTTTGTTTTTGTATTTCAATATTTGCAATTAATTCAGGTATTTACAAAGTTTTTGTCTATAAAAAAAATCAAATATAAGAGTTTAGTGGAAGATAACATATTTTATGAGAAATCTACTCCATGAAGTCTTCTTTTATTCTTCCGGAAAGAAAGTAAGAGTTGAATATAATTACAAGATATTCTACAATACATTTTTGTTCAGAATATGATACTTCTATGGAAAAATATATGCTTTGTGATTCCTTGAAAATCCTATTATTACTCTGTGGGTAAATATAATATATGTTTTTTTCGCACAGAGACCTATTTTATAAGAAAGGGGCAGTATAGTGGTGCATATACTTACAGAGCTACAACAATTCAATGCTAAGTTGATAATTCCAGCGGTATTTGCATCCTCACTACGTCATAGGTCTGCCGATGAAGTAATCGGTTCTAGGACAATTGACCAAAACATTTTTACCGAAGTAGAAATAGAAAAATTAAATTATTTTGAAAAAATTTAAAAAAATCCATTGTTATACACAAAAAATTGAAGGAATTAATTTTCAAATATTAATTTTTTGATAAAAAATTTCAAAAATCCATAGCTATTCAAATAAAATTAATTTTTTTGTAAAAAAAGTCAATTTTTTTTTTTTGGAATAACCAAATTGATAAATTAAAATTTATTAGAACAAAATATTTCATGGTTGTAAACAAAAAAAATCAAAATTAAATTTCAGATATTAAATATTTTGAAAATAAATTTTGAACCCTATTTTGGTATACAAAATTTCCATTTTGACCAATTTTTTTTTGTCATAAACAAGAATTCCTTCATTTTGGTGGGTTGGGGGTGCTACAGCCCCTCCAGCCCAATTCCTGCAGACACCTCTGTTAATTTATAGAACGGACATTTTTGTCAAAGGACAATTTGCCCAATGTTACGGGATGTAATTGGTCTTGAGACTTAACCTTTAGAACATATCTGTAAGATTCGGGGAGGATTGGACAATATATTGTGTTGACACATTCAAATTGAACATATTGTATTATTTTCATTAAATGTTTAACATTAACAATACATATTATGTATGTTGTTAAACAAATCTAAACAATTTCTTTTTTCTTTCAATAAAGTTTTTAATCACATAGAGTTAGATATAATCTCTTATTATCCGATTGATTTTTTTGCTGGATTGGTAAGGAAACAAGACAGTTATCGACGATGTGTAGTATGATTTGAAAGTTTTTCTCGTTTTTTAGGTTACTACAAAGTCATTGGAAAATTTCTTTCCTCTCTTAGCGATATAAGTTAAAACAGAACGGTTTTTCACGATTGATTTTATATTAATAAAACCGGGTTAATAGAAATACAAGGTTATGCCATAACGTGTGTACGACTTATGTTTGACTCCCAACACGCTGTTAATATTGACGTCATAGTAAATGAGTGGTTGCGTGTTTTGTTTAAATCTGTTTTTCTTACCCAACAGTCGGTAAGATACATTAAATTGAACATTCTAGTAATAGTGACGTCATAGAGTATGAGTGGTTGTGTGTTTTTTTCTTCAAAATCCACCTGTCTTTCCCAGCAGTTGGTACAATACATCCGATTGAAAATGTTAGCAATCCGGATTACATGATGGTTTAACCTTGAATGAAACTAATGTTTGAATTCCATTTCGATACATCTGCAGAAGCTTCTGTAGGGTTATATTGGGGGGAAGGGGCTTGGTTTTTGGATTTTTTTGTTGAAGAATACCAAAAGTTAAAAAAAAAAACTAAAAAAATGTCAAAAATTCAAAGCTATTCACAAAAAAATTCAAATAATAATTTTTTTAGAAACCATGTCAAAAATTATTGTAGTCTGTATCACTGATATGGTGATGGATGACAGAAAAGTGAGGTTGTGTGAGATTGATAGTACTGTGGGCATCTCAAATGAGGTGGTACATAATATTTTTCATCAACGTTTGGACATGACAAAGCTATCTGCAAGATGTGTACCGCAATTACTCACGCTTGAACGAAAACGAAATCGACTAAAGTTTTGCAAGGACAGTTTGCAGCTGTTCCAGAAGAATCGTTTTGTTACCGTAGATTAAACATGGTTACATCACAACACTCCTGAAACCAAACAAGAATCTATGATTTATCAAAAAAGGCGAAGACCGTTCCTCGATTCAAACGAATCCCAAACAGAAAGAAATAGACAGATCTGGTTGAGAGTCGGTATTTGTTCTGCCATGAGATGCTAATGACTAAACATAACCTTGATACGCGCCAGTAGTACCATCTCTGGGAGTTTGAAGGACTTTTCAAACTAACCTCGTATGTCAATATGATTGAAAAAAAAAAAAAAAATTTGTGAACGGCTTTGGATTTTTTTTCGAAAAAACCAAGCCCTACCTCCTCTCAAATATAATCCTGCTGACACTCCTGGAAATTGCGAAATAACGTAATTTTGAACTTATCCATGCTCCATGGGAATAGTTAATTTTTTTCTATCTCTAGAAATCATAGATTCACTTATCTTGTTATATATAATTACAATTAGTCAGTTTTTTATATCTATTTGAATAAATGAACATCAACAAATTTAATAATAAAATACAAACTTAATGAATGATGTATGTATATTCATCGTTGCCGATGTACGTAGTTTATTCTTTTATTAACATTTCAATAATAACAATAATCATAGTTATTAATGATTAATTATAGTGATAGTAAATCCTAATAACTTCAATAATTAATAATATATAATTTCCTTAACTTTTTTTATAAGAGGAATTGAATTCAAGAGAGAGAAACATAGGTATAATTTTATACCTATAGAACACTTTTCTTGTATCGTCAGTATTGTTGATAGCAGCCATATTAAGATAGGGGCGTCCGCAGGATTATAGTCTGGGAGGTGCTTAGTTTTTGAAGAAAAAAACTTAAAAATTAATTTTTTTGAGAAAAAAACTTAAAAAATAAACTATTTAGAAAAAAATTTCAAAAATTAAATTTCAAATATTAACATTTTTAGAAAAAAAAAAATGACATTCTCACTTTTTCAACAAATGTAGACATTTAATAAAGATTTGCAGTACTCATTTTATATATTATGGAATTCAATTATCACTTATCACTTAGCATCAAGTTGAAATCAAATAAAGTGTGTTGAATCTCTTTTATAATTATATGATTTTTTGGAAGTTTGTCTATCTTATTTAATGCATTTTTCAACTCTAAGACTCACTCAACATGTTACGTAAGTGAAAGGCTTTATATGTAGAGGCCTACATCAATTAATTCATCGTATATTTTTTGCGTATTTTTGCATTCATGAAAAGATACAGAGGAATTCTTCTATTGATAAACGATTAAATATCCGTGTTTTTGTACATACTAATTATTTGTGTTTTTGTATATGTTATTTCAAAAATAATATACCGGAAATGAAGGGTATTTTAGGAAAAAATAAGGTATTTTCATTTATGCATCAATTCCATGTTGCAAGATGGTTGAATATCTAGATACGTAAATTGGAAAACGAAGCAGTTCTTTGAATTAAAAGTTCATAATATATTAATTGTCGTTCAGTTAAAAAGTTATAAAAATTGACACTCTTGTTTAAATTAGGTTGATTAGCTTCGTGGAATTTATGAATTTAAAAAAAAATGTTAAATATGTAAAGTTTATTTCGGCAGTTCTCAAGCTTTATAGAGTATGTAAGACTTATCAAGATATCCAGGTACCTTTTGAACTACAGAAGGATCTCAACAGGGGATACACCCGAAGGTTGTCCAAGCACGTCTTCGCTGAAGTACACTTTATTCATTTTTTCTTAGATAATATTCTTTTTTCATAATTTTTAAGGATAGTCTCATATAGACCTATACATAGGAGGAGGACATTCGCCCGTCTTATGGGGATTATAAGGTTAAAATCTTGCGAAATTTCTTTAATAAACAGCACCATATTATTATGTTAAGTTTAGGAGCTAAAGTTACCTTAAGGTACCATAGGCAGGTACAAGGAGAACATAAAAATGTAATTTTAAGTTTGTTAGTGACTATACTAGAAAATAAGTCTTCACATTTCCCGGGAAGTTGTCTTTGACCGGTATCCTGGAAATATAGGGATTATGTTAGTAAATAATATATCCTGTACATTTGAATCTTTTTTTTATTTTTAAAATTAGCTTTAAATATATTTAAAGCTAATTTTATCCATATTTTATCAATTTTCATTTCCTGCATTTTATCATTATCACTAATAGTCTGGATGTCGTTAATTTAGATCCCACTTTTTTTAATTCAGTAATCCGATTCGACTCATAACAAAAAACATAAACTCTAAATGCTAAATGATCTAACTTTTTGAGGAGTTATGGGCTCTATATTTATCAAATACACAACCCGATTGTGGGACCACAGTTCTAAGCAGGAGAAAAAAGTCATCAAATTTATGATCTAACCCCAAAAATCAATAAAAACTTGGTCAAAAAGTTAAATAAAAAATGTCAAACATTATTGAGGATACATTGAAATATGTCTAACTGAACCTTTGACAATTATTATTGATTAGTTCAGATTTACACAATTCTGGTGCGTATTAATAACTTTGTTGAATAGGTTAATTAATGTTGCAAAGTATATAGAAAAAATACCGATCTAAAAGTGCAAAAATGACTACAAAATGGTTTATTTGTCAATGAAATCAGATGTGGAAAGAGCTGGTTATATCAATCTTAACAATATTACATTAGACACCTTATTAGGGAAGAGATGGTAGATTACATGTTTCCACATTCCCCCTTTCCGTAGATTAGTCATCTTTTTACATTCTGTCCAGGTATTTTTTATATAGAGATGGAACCCAAAAAAATCGAAAATGACTAAATACGATAAACGTGATTTTTATGAAATCACGAAAAGACAACTCAAAACCAATTAGTGATGTCTTTAAATACTATACATAGCTATATTTTTTATTCAATATGATCTCCTTCACATGTAATAACAAACTCTTCACGCCTGCGAACAGATTTTGCAGATCGTGAAATGGAAGGCCGTGTCCATGGCGTACTGACATTTTTCTACAGGTCACCACAAACTTCAAAGTCCAGGGGTTGGAGATCAGGACGGGTGGAGGGCCACATGGAGACAGGCCAGAAGTTATTTATTTTGTTGAATCATAAGTTTTGCTTCTTTTTACCAGTATGGTGATGTAACGGACTTTTTGATGTAGTAGGCAGTCCGAATGGAGATGTTAACAGTTTCTACAGCCTTATTAGGTACTGAGATCGAATCGGGGGGAGATTGCATGGGCATTGCCTTTTTTGTTGTTGCTCCAACATTCTTACAATTAGAGAAATGGGATAAAAAGAGAATTTGTTTATTCTTGTTCCAGCTCTCATTTAGTTACGTAAAGAAACATTTTAACTTAAAATAACGAGATAATTGTAATTAAATGCAAGTCTTGTATTCTTACTCTATAAATACATGTAATGCCCGGTATTATGAAGGAGACATGACACATCTTAAACACATTTAATAGAGAGTAAAATTTAAGCTTTAAAAAAGACATAAATACAAAATATTTTTCGTAAAAAAAGCAAGATCCAAAATATATTTTCGAAAACAAAACCCTAGGAAACAATGATTCTTTATTATCTACCTATCCCTTAAGCAAAGTATCTTCTTTTTTTGGAAATCAAAGCATGGTCACTCTAGTTTATTATATGGCTAACACATCAATTATAATTGAAAGTTCCTACCTGTGTGGTCATCTCTCAAAATATATATGTATATATGTATTTTTGCAAACCTCATGATAGAAACTATATAGGTATGTTTAAGTTTAAAATATTTGTCAATCATTCATCTTATGTAGGCAAACATAAGTAAATTCTTCATTGACACATCGGTACTGTATTTTATCACGCAACCTTGTACATGAAAAACAGACAGTAGTTATTCAATTTTCCATGACTATACAATCATTATTCAATAGTTTTTGAGAAGTGTTCATAGCCTAACATTCTAATTCAACCAATCAACGCTCAGACCACTGATTAAGGGAGAGAAGCAGAAACTTCGAAAGATAAAAACAAAATAATCTGTATATTTTATTTTATTAAACAAACGCTATATTAAATGGCCCAACTAATTAAGATAACACATAAAAATATAATATCTGATAAGTTAACACAAAAGCGATCTTGAACAAAAACCCAGAATAAGAGAATTTCGAATTTCAGAATGTTCTTCTTTCAAATAATAATAATATTACATTAATATGGATTTGGGTCAATTATAGGCTTTAGACCTACTCAATTAAATTTAATGATAAATGGCTTTATAAAAGAAATTATAATTTTTTCCTTTTCTTAATGTTCCTTTAATTGGACAGATACAGTTACACTAATTAAGTATAGCTAAACCTTAAAGTATTACATTTACTCCATCTAATCTAGGAATCTTTTTGCTGAAATCCATATACATGAAGTAAATTTCTTTCTATAGGAATGGCCGGGGCGCAAACTTAGGTAGATTGAATTCAAGAGAATATTTTTTCCCCGAGCGTGTTGTTCATGAGTTACGTCGATTCCATGATTTCTTTCAAATTTAAGCCAAATCTAATCTTTCAAAGCTAAACTTATTAAAAAAAGGTCAATCTGGCATCATTGTTTAAGGGTGTCTGCAGGATGTTTTTTTAAAATTTTTTAAAACAAATTAAAAAATTTCCTTCACTGCATAATTTAATCGAATTACCTTCTTTTTTAGAAAATAAATCCTTTACCAAATTTGTTTTTTCTTTTTTTTCTCTTAATTTTTTTTTCAAGAGTGATAATTTATCAGAAAATACTACTTTTAGTAGTGGGCCTCACTTAAACATAAAGGAAGCCGCAATGCGGCAAGCAGACCACTTTTTGAATAGCCCTATTTTAGAGTCTATATTTGATTTAAGTATTTTGCTCCAAAATAGCCTTTTAAAAGCATGACATCAATCAACTTCTAACTTTTTCATTTTAACAATAATTTTGCGACGCCTTCAAAAGCAGGACTGTGACAAAAAAATACCTACACTAAAGTGTATAAATTTGTGGAAAAGACAACGTTATTTGTCATAAAATATATAAATTGTAAATCTGTTTCTCTATGTTAAATTCTTATCAGAAAGTATTTCTGCAGATTTAGTTTAGTTTCGTGTGTTGGCCCAAAGAACTATAAAACAGTAATTCATTTGATTAATAAACATAATTGTATGCCTATTTCTTTGCATGTGTGTTGCGTATGCACTTTGGGATAGTGTTCAAAAGATGGAAATGAAAGAATGTTGTCAAAATTTTCATGTCATTTTTTGACAGCCATTTGATGTCAATTTTATCGTCTTTTCTCAAAAAATTATATCTTTCACATTTGTCTTTTCTAACTTAAAAACTACTTTCTGGCCTATTACTTAAATAATATTTTTTGAGAAAAAAACATTCTGATTTGTTTTTGTATTGACATATGTTATATTTGAACGTCGTTTTCAATAACGCAATAACATTCGAAATTTAATATACAAAATATAAAATTAAATTTGCATATACATATACTTAAACTGAGAATCACTTTTTCATCTGTAAGTCTTCAATTCAGAATAGTTAATGCTATATCTTAATATACATTTTCCAGAATAGCACATATAATATGTAACTCTGTGTAATATGTACATATGTATAATATCGTGTCGTTACTTTTATTTTATTTATGAACATTTCTTCCCAAAAGAATGCTACAAAAAGTATGAAAATCTCTTGATAATAATTAGCCTATTCTTCTCAACTCCTTTGGGATTATTATATAATTATTGTTTTAAAGGAGAGCTCATTAGAATCGTGCAGAATCTCAAAGTTCAAACCACTGATTAGGAGGAAAGACATCTAACATCGCCGGCTGAGGAAAAATTTGTAGTACGTTTTAGTGTTAGAAGGACTATTAAAGAGTTGTGGCATGTATTTTCTATATTTAGAGGGGGAACCCAAAACTTTCAGTTCACGAAAAACGTGGTTATTATGGAATCAAGAAAAGAGAACTCATAATACATTTGTGATATGTTCAAATACTATGTTTGGCTATATTTTTTTATTCAATAAGTCCTCCTTCAAAAGCATAACTGTCTCAACACACCATTGAACAGATTTGCACCTCTTGACGATGAAGGCTGAGGCCATGTTGCACTAAACACTCACGATGGCAGCTAGGAGCGAATCCAAATTTGAATGAGAGCTGTGGTAGATATTTTTCTTCAAGACTTTACAAACTGCAAAGTCCAGGGGTTTGAGATATGGGCTGGAGGAGGGCCACATGGAGGCAGGCGAGATGTCAATCATATTGTTGACGCAGAATTAACTGATACTGGAAGTTTAGGATCCCCGCTCTGTAGAATGTTTTTATGTGACGTCAATATTTTTCATATTGCACATCTTTGGGACCTAAACAATCAGATTAAATACGAATAAAAAAACCTTTTTTATTTAAATTAAGAAAAATTGTGAACTTCTCCTGTGAACTTTTAAGCCAAAATGCGACCAACCAATAACTGGGTTTAAATATTTTGACTCTCTATCAAAAATATATCTTTCTAACGTTTAGTTTTATTATGGTATATATATTAAAAAATATGTTATTATACATTTATATTAACATAGCGTTGTCACTAAATTAACTATTATGCAAAGGTTAGATATTCCTTTACGAATTATTATACTTTTTATTCCCTAATATATCCTAAATAGAATTTAGGTTAAAAAATCAACTTATTTCATAAGAATTTCAGCTTGCCTATTAGTTTGATTTACCTCAAATATCGCGGGTTTTCTATGACATCCAATAGTACTTAATACAAGTGATAAATACTTTTATATTTGAAAAGTCATTTGATCATGTTTCATTCATGAATAATTCTTAAAAAGGTGTCCATTTTATTTATATCTGTAGATACATGTCGTCACTTCGGATGTGATGTCCGAAAAAAAATCTTTTTGAACAAAACCAAAAAAAGAAACTCTGTGCATCAGATGCAAAAATGTAACAAAACGTCTGATCATGGTCATAAATGCTGAAGGTGGCCATTTTGCATAATCTTTCTATATTTTTCTCCCATACTTCAATCTTCAAAATTTATATGTAAAATTTGTCAATCGCCCCATTTAATTTTACTCTTTTTAAACATAGTATGGGACTTGGAGCCACCCTGTAATGTTTAAAACATGTCCAACCGGTATATAAAAATAAAAGAAACCGAAAATGAACGCAGTAATAAGTGTTGGGTTTCAGTATAGAAATCCTAGACGGGTCTGAGACTGTTATATTTTTTTTTAACCAAATTAGTTCGGTCCAACAAAAAAGCTCGGTCTGGACCGTTCTTATATTAATTATTCCGTCAAAATCGGTCCAAAGGAAAACTTCAGCTTAGTTCGGTCCCAAAAAAATTGGTTTAGACCGAATTTACAGATAAATTATTTATAAAATGACATCTTATGTTTTTTCAAGTACAATAACGTTATATGAAGTTCAAACAGAGATATCACTGATTAATTTTGATCCAGCCGTCTTTTATGTGTATCTAGTATTTGTTCTAAAAATTATTATATACTTTTGAGATTTTTTGAAAAAAAATGAATGACAGTTCAAATCAAAATCGGTCCAAAAAAATAGTTTAAGACCGAACCGAAAAAAACAAATCAGTGCTGGACCGAGTCTTAATACTTGTAGTACTCCTGACAGTTTGAAGAATATTTGGGAGAAGAGTAACTTAGCTGTCATTTATTACTTCAGCTGCAAGCAGCTGTTAGAGGAAGATCCTAAACACAAACCAAACACCTATAATTGGAGTTAACCAGTTGTCAATCCTCAATTCTACTCCGAGCCCGACATGGGGTTTCACTTATAGCACCCCAGGAAACCCTCATTGTTACTCATTGTTATTGTCTTTCATGAGCACACTCACTTTTTATTATTTTATACCTAGTTGTTGAATCTTCAAGAAGTAAATAAGAATGACAACAGATTTGGATAATAAAAAATCCTATTCCTATACCCAACCATACCTTTTTAAGACATAATGTTATTTCATTAACATAAGTAAGTTTTTGGATATCAACAGTTTATTTTTCAGCTTCTTTCCATCTTGTCATTGATCTGAATGTTGTTGATTGGTTGAATTCGAACTAGTTGAGATTGTTTAGGTATGTCAAAAAAAATTCAATATTTCATTGATATTTCAATAAAACAACAGAACTTTGTAAAAACATCAAGAGCATTGAATCAAATTTTTAGAGGAATTACACAATACAATATTGTGCAAAAGATGAAACTTTTAAATACCTGCAATTGAATTTTATAGTATAAAATTCGAAAATATGAATATATTTCCACGCTCTCTAGACAATAAATAATAACTATTGAAAATGAAAAAGGGAGATTAAATATTAAGTACTTTCATATTGCGCAGGAAGGAAGATTGAAGGTGCTAATGTCGGGTTAAAATGGATGTACTATACATTGACAGATTGACTAGAGACTTAACAAAATACTAGATAAATAAATGTTTTCACGTCCAGGATACCTTTAATTTTATCCATTACACTCTATTTGTGATTTTGAAAGCTATCTTGAGATGACTTTTTCCCAGAAAATGGTGCGATTAAACGAAACAACGGATGGAATTTTAGACTTGGTGAAAGATTAATAATTTAAAATTATTAAACATAATTTACGTAAAATTGATTTCCCTATTTAAGTAATGAATCCTAAAAACACTTCTAGACTCCTGCTCACTCCTCCTGCAAGATGTTCCCTCTCTGTAAATCCGCATTTTCTAACATACCTAGATTGTTAGAATAATAATAAGATAAGATCGTAACGTATTACAGTATCAAAAAGTAGAGTATGAACTCTCACGCCCAACTTGGTAGTTCAATTAGATTATTTAAAAAAATCCGAATTAAACTTTGTTATAGTACATAATATTTGTTTTCCTAATGTAATTTATTCATATTAAACGGATTAGGTTTGGATAATGGTTATTCCATGTACATTGTAGAGTCTCATTTGTTTGGAGTTTCAATCTTACTTCCTTATAGGTATGTTCTCTCTTTATTTTTTTGCCCAATGAACTCATTTTTGGAGAAAGTATTGAGGGCATCAACATTCGTTTTAATAGTTTTCATGAATAGGGATTAGAGTAGGGATGTACACCACATACAAAAATGATCATGTATTTGTTATTCAAGCCATACCTACGTATGGGGGGTAATCTACAGATATTTTGTTTGCATGGATTGGAGAGGAATTCCTCCTCCTGTTTCAATGCCGATGGATACTGATTTTCCTTCAGGACCAAATATGTAAAGATAATGAATTAACCTACTTACATAATATTATAAGGAAGTTTCTTGAAGGATACTTAAATATATCGTAGTAGAATTGTAAACTACAAGAATTTTCTCGCGTCTGATATTTTTAGTATGTGGTAATCGGAACAGCAGTACTTTATACTTCTCAATGCTGATATCATTATCAGTTCATGCTTGTAGTGAGAACATTTTCTAAGTATCATTATGTTTATTTTATATATTTCCACCTTTTCTACGAGAAAAAAAGAGAAAAAGGTTCAGTTGATAGCAGAATCAGTTCATCCCTCCATTATCAAAGAAATTATTATTCAATGATCATGAGGAATTGTTCAACGCTTAACTACAAGAGATAACTATGTAATTCCAACAAACACTAATTAAGTGAAGATAAGTAAAACATCGACAGCTGACAATACAATTAGGGATTAATGAAGTAATGAAGCGTCATGATGAAGCTATACATCAAGTGGCAAAACAAAGACAACGTGATTCATGTTTGTGCAAAGTAGTGGTCATAGTGACACTTTTTTGTCCTCTAGGGTCGTTGATTATAGGGATTGTTTAAGGTTCGGCACGACTTGTCTGCAAATACACAGTGCTAGTGTCGCAGTAAAGTTCAATAGGATTTTAAACAATAATTATGAGCGAAAACATAATAAATGTGAAAAATCCCGCCACAAGGCAAAGTTTATATGACAAGAAAAGGATGCCAAAATATGGGATTTTCTCAGGTTTTCATTGGAATGAAGGGTACCCGAGTGTACATCTCTTGTACATCATACAGTAGCTACGAGGCCTCCATGAATTCACCCTTGTAAACGAATTAACAAGGTGAAAACGTTCCATATGACATGAGGGAAAATGACAAAACCTGTGGTATCATCAAAAGTGACAACTTGAATGGACAAAAAGATTTGACAAGGACCATTAATCTACTGAAGCTTTTACTTTGTTCTAATGTTTTATGCCATGACAGCTAAACTGCTCTTCTCCGAAACCTTTTCAAATTGTCAGGGTTACCACTATGTATTTTATTAACATACTGAAAGTGGTAAAAATTTACTGCTCTAGAGTCTATTCAATAGTGTAATTATTCACGTATGCTGGGAGACACATATAATTAACTTTCTTCGTGTATACATATAAGTAGTTCACACATTGAAGAAACCTTATTCATGATGACGGAGAGAAACAGAGATAAGTGCATTGATATAATTATTACAATACTGTATATATTTAAATAAATATATTAAATGACATTGCAAAATAGGTAATAGCCATTCGCCTCTACCCTAAAATTAATATTTTTTATTAATGTTGCAGTAGGCGAGACCTAAAACATTTATAATAGGCTCTATTTCTCGAACATCAAAAAAACTAGGATCACAAAATTTAAATTTAAATAATGTACTATGATCCAGATTATTCTTCAAAATTAATCACTAAAAGACAAATGTTGCTTTAATAATATAGAAAATAACTTCCAAGTAAATCCTCAGTGTTACTCTTCGATTTTTAGGAGCACACTCACACGTAGCTACTTAATACTTATATGTTATCTTCTCAAGAATGACATTAAAATTATAAAAATCTAAGAAAAAAATTAATATGGTGGGATGAGGCAGTGAATACTTTATTCTTTAGAGTGCTCACAGTCTGTACTTTACATACACATTTTTTTTTTCGTTCAATCTAATTATATTTCACATTTTTTTAATAAAATTTTGTTGTTAAAATGATGTTTTTGTTTTTGACAATCAAGCAATCCAATAGACAGAAAAATAAATTAACTTTAGTCTATCAGTATAGAAAATAGTTTTTAATTTGGAGGAGTCCAAAGTGTAATGTTTCGAGAGAAAATTCATTTATGTAATAAAACATAAGTTATAAAAAAAAACCCGAAAAACTGACTATCCTTTGAACTATTGATTCTTTGCCTATCAATTAACGTATTTTTATTCAAATTCAAAACTCACTTATTGAGGAGAAATTTGAGATATGGTAACGCTTAGTATGTCTCTCGCATTGTATGCTCTTTTTGATATTATATATATTTGTGTAACAACAAACGTGTTTGCTAGACAGGGCAGAGCCCTAAGGAGGACTATGGGATGAATTTCTTAAATATATAGTAATGATAAATAATATAAATTACATTATGAATCTTATCTGCTATAACATATTCAAAGTAAATTATAATTGATCTGGTTATTTACTCTTCACAAAATATTATAGGACTATTTTCTTAATTTCTTACACAAACATGATTTTTTAACTGTTCTTACCATCCCTAGCTCCAAGAACAGTTGCTTCATTAACGAGTCACATTCAAATGCAGTTTGTGCAAAAACTACGACCTGGTTTATAAGCGGAGTTTTAATTTTATGTTAGAGGGGAGGGGGAAATTGTAAATTAAATTATATGTATACTAAGCTTATAAATATAAATCTCTCTGCCTATTCTAATTTAATAAATATGAAAATTAATCAATATCAGATAGGTTGTTAAACGAACCCGAAAACATACTATATGGACACAAACTTGAACTAAAATATTTAACTGTACATATTTGGATGACTAAATCTTGGCGCATATTGCAGTTAGATGATTCAAATTTTAGCATTATCTAGTCACTAGATTGTAAGCTTTTCAATTATTTATACCCGTTATAAGTACTAAATTTCTAAAAGGTATTTATTTATTAGATAGCAACTTTTTGCTAGCAACATATCTGAAATTAAGCGCTAAACATTTCAAAGATTGATCTATTTTATTAAATTAACAGAGTATACAGTTTACTGAAAAAACCTGTTACAGCTCTCCTCTTCAGACGCGATCCCTTTGGACTACTCTATCTAGGCAAGTCTGGAGGAGAGGGTGTGTGCAACTCATCACAGGAGTTTCCAGTTTCTAGAGCCTTCCATCAGAAACGAGTGGACCAAGCTTGTGTCTGCCTATATAGTCCAGATCGACACGGGATGTTGACCTCGTATTGAGGCAATTATTCCAACTGAGGGCTAACATATTCATTAAAATTTGAGCCGATCATTGCAGTTAGTGTCTAGAACTCCTTTGGTCAATCCTTCTCCGAGTAATTGAGCAAGAAACAAAAATAGTTGAAACTGTTCCTGGTCTCCCCTACATATGTATTAACATCTCATATGCCTGAATACTAAAAGGAAAGTGAGTTTGTTGTTTAATATGACAGAAGAAGCATATAATAAAATAATAAATATTAGAAGAAAAAGTTGAAGGGAAAATAAAAACTTGAGTCTTCCTTAGGGATGAAGCCTCGTCGTCCACTTGAACAAGTCTGCCTTTTGTCACTACTTTATAGTCGTCATACACATTACTAGCCGTATTGCACAATATATCAAAAGAAAAAGTAAGAACATATTTTGATCATAAAAAAGTTGTACAGATGTAATTAATGATTTTGGACTTGACTCGAAGGGTAAAGAGAAAATACCGCAAATCCTTTAGTTCAATCTTAAGAAAAAGACTCTAACACTCATGATAAAAAGTTGACTGTAACTTCTTTCCACTTGAATTGCCAAGAGCCTTTTGGCATATAATACTTCATCTTGCAATACTTATAAATTTATAATCTAAGTATATTTTGCAATGTGGAATGTGTTGCTGGAGGCGGCTGTTTTGAGCCCTTTAAGGCCTTAATGTGGCTATTTAAACCTTATTTGATAATAATTAATAATTCCGTTTAAAAATATATTTGTGATACCTTGACTTAAATATGGATAATATCTAGACTTATATTGACCCTCCCACTTATGTGAGTATGAGAGCCCGTATGAGGAGTCCTAAAGTATTCCCCTGCTCGAAGAATTAGTTAGTGGGACATAACTCCAATTTGAGTCAACTTATTTCTAAAATGTTTCCTTCTAAATACTCACTAGATGTACTCTAATTTATAACAAATTTTTAAACATGTCACAACAACCAAGCCACATTTTCGATTTTACTAATTTTTTGTGATAGTTTTAACCTTTTTATAACCTATGGGTATCCACCAAATTAGAGTGAGATCTCAATGGAATCGTTTTCATTAAAGGCTTTCCATATACCAGGACTATTAAACTATTATGATGAAAATACATTAGACATTTTTTAATTTATGGATAAGTAATTGTAATACTCTAATGTTTACTGATAGCTTAACTCCATCCGACTAATTAAAAGAACATCAAAAAATAAGCCAAGAAATTTCCCAAAGAAACCTTGATGTTTAAAGGAGGTTCTGTGCAATTTGATGACTAAAGTAAGATTTGAGTTTTCTTCCCTTCACTTTAAATGGGAGACAAGTTATTTGTTTTGTTATATAAAAATAAATTTTTGGGGCCCTCCAATTTGGCCGACGCCTTTAGCATTTACCACATTTGTACTTTCCATATTAAGTCAAAGCTGATACCCTGACCTTGTCCAAAACAAGATTTTCTTTTTTGCTACTGTGTATAAATCTAATAAACATATTTGTGCATTTTTTATTAAAATGAATTAATATTTACTTTGAACTGATAAAATTTTAGAAAAAGTAACAAAAAGTTATCAAAATCTAATTAAAAATTACAAAAAAGAACAATTATGCCAATGGGTTGTGTGAAATCTATAGAAAATAAGATTTTTCATTTTATTGCATATAGGCTCTAGTTGAGATTGGATTGTTACTTTAAATATATATCCACTAAAAATTTATTTGGGACATTCAAAACACAAACATTTTTGTCACTGATTTTTCCCATTCAAAAACACATTGGCATTATTGTTCTTTTTTGTACTTTTTAATTAGATTAACCCAAAAACCCAAAAATGTGATTAATTTCATCAGTTTTGTGCTGAATATAAATATTTTAACGATATTTCCACAGATGTGTTCATTAAGACTATTAACAATACCTAAAAAAAAAAAAAAAAATCAGTGACAAAAATGTTTGTGTCTTGAATATCCCAAATAAATTTTTAGTGGATATATATTTAAAATAACAATCCAATCTCAAATAGAGCCTATATGCAATAAAATGAAAAATCTTATTTTTTATAGATTTCACACAACCCATTGGCATAAATGCATAAGTATTTTATATTGACTTTTTTAAAGCTCTCATACATTTTTGGTGGTGAATAGTCGTTTTTAAAAAAATAATTTTCCTTTTTTCTAATTATTTTTTTTCTAATTTAAAATATATATTTATAAAAGTAAATCAAAAAATTACGCATTTTAAAAACAAATTGATTTTTAAGGTATTTTTCCATTTTTAACCAAAAATTAGTTGGCTTGCAGCTGAAGGTAAATATAAATCTTTTTTAATTAAATTTATATGATAACTTGATTAGATCCAAACACAGGAGCCTAAAAAGGTAAATTTTATCCGTCTAAATTTAAGATTTTTTTCCCCAACAGTTTTTCCTAAACTTAAACAATAGAGTAGTGATAATCTATTTTGTTCATTTTCACAATAACACTCTCATTAACTCACTTGGACAACTGTCTCCTAACAACTGTGCATCCAAAATGGCTGAAAATTTGATAAGTAACTCTCAACAGATCTTAGATAGATGTTACTAAATTTATTTACAAGTGCTGCCACCTTCACATTGAGGTCGGAATTTTTGCAAACCAGCTTTTGACTTTTTTGTATATTTCCTTTCTACATACCCTTTGATAAATAATAAAGTTAGTTCCACACACATTACACCACACTTGGCACGAAGAATATATATGATAACAGTAAGAGGCCATTACAGTTTGATGTTTGAAGATAGCACAAAACGCTAAAGAATACATAATCGACAATAATAACAGCTCTAAAATTGGTATCATTATGTAGGTTTAATAAAGATGCTTCAGATAGACAAAATCAATGGTTAAGATTAAAGATCAAAGTCAGACAAAAGCTCAAAAGCACAGAATCGACCATGGCTTTGGAGCAAATTGAGATAAGGAGCTTAAATCATCTCATGAACAAAGAAATAGTGCTAACATCATCACTACAACAAAGGAAGGTTGACATCATTTCTAAAGAAAACTGTTATTATAATAAGGAGCTTTGAAATAAAATGCATATTGTTGAAAACTAATGATGGATTTCATTGGACTTTTTCCCATAAAATACAAATGTAAAACTTTCAAAGTATGAATGCAATAGAAATTATGAAAACTTCATTAAATTCAACATGTTTAACATCACACATTTTCGACATTAACAACTAGAAGTAATGGTGCTTCATTTAGAAAAAATGACCCCAGGCAGAGGCTTGGACTCTACCAAGTATCCATTCTAGATTTACTATACCTTTTGGGTCCAATTTCAACATTAAGAAGGTTAAGTTTTGAACTGTATTACATAGAGTAAAAATGTATGAAGGTCAACCCGTGCCGTTTATAATTCTGCTATAACCTACATAGTGGTTAGGGGGAGGAACTAAATAAGCAACTGCTAAGTATATGTGGCCATTTAAACCATGTTTTTTTTTTTTTTTGTAACAAAATTTGAAAATGGATGTGGTCACTTAGTAGGATGAGACGCTTAAAACAGATGATCTTTAGATAGGCTTGACTGTATACTGTTGCGTCGGTCCTTATCTAGGACGGATGATTGCAGTCCTGTCCAGTTCAGTCTGCATCAAGTTCTTCTATTACCGGGTACTGGCAGTACATTAATCTATGCTGCCTTGGTGGCATATGCTTTTTGGCCAACACACTCGTTGGCACACTAAGAAGGAGAAAAAAAGAGGAAGATGGAGAAGTGGATGAGAGACAGACAGACAGAGAAAGGGGATGGAGGAGGGTATAAAACGGGATTTGCCGAGAATTCACTCACTTTTTGGAAATTCTCTGTATTTCCTTCCACTCAGTGAAAGGATAAACGCTTATTCAGCATGATTGGACGGTCTACCGTATTCATTAGTAGGAACTATTGAAAAAAAGTGGTTATCGGGAATGCCATTGAAGAATATGGTTTTTGCTTTCACTTACAAGATGGCTCTCTAAGTAGTAGTGATGATAATCAAAGTTTTGAGTCGTTTAATAAAATTTTGTATATAATTTTGTTCCATTTTTCATATTTTTTAATCTTTCCTTCGTTTTCTTCTTTTTGTTTGCAAGAATTTAAAAAAAAAAAACAATAGTTATCTATGATGTATACAACGGATAGCTAATTGAAGCATGCTCGCATGCCAATTTACATCTCAAAGGCCAGCTGAAACAGCCGGTAGATGGCCATGTCGCACCCTATGCTGTTATGAAATTAATACTAGGTTCTGGAATTCCTTGATCACGTTCCAGTCCAATTCATAACTAAAAGTTTATAAAATTCGGTACTTGATGACGTCATTCAATGTTATTCCTAGTTTTTTTTTTAATAAATCAGTTCTAGTACTGACAATTCAAGGGAATGAGAGTCTTAAGGACCGATATGACTGGTCCTCAGACTGGATTGGACCGAGTATATAATGATCTACAGAACACTAACTTTATATGATTTAGCAAAATATTTGCTTCGTTTCAAATAAATGCTTTCTTATCTGAGAGGGGATCCCACGTTTGAATGCATGCACTTAGACCCTCGGTATACCTTACATAAATCCTGTTAATGGTTTAATATGGTATAAGAAATAAGATCCAGGAGCAAAGAAAAAGAAAGAATATACTTGTAGTATATTGTTATTAGTTGAATCAGCCTTGGGATAAATGGTTGTATTATTTGCCTATGAATAAATTACAATTTTCGTTATTCAAGATATGTGCCTATTTATATATGTACATATTAATTGTCTAAACTTCTTATCTAGATCGAAAAATATGTTAGGGTCTTGAGTGCAAATGGGACTATACCTTCCACATAGCGTTTACCACTATGTAATAGGGATAGATTAGGATAATATCCCTACCCAGAACATCAATCTAAAAAATACCAGCATATTACCCGCAAAAATAGTAATCCGAACTTTACTTTTTTGGTGGGTACCTGTTTTACCCGGGTATTTGTCATTGATCTATTACTGTTGACGGGTAATTTCGAGTGTTTCCCTTATATACGAGTAGGGTTGACATGTTTGTAAGAAAAGAAAGAGTACAAGGAGATGGTGGGAGTGAGATTTATGGTAGTACTGAATTAAGACCTATGAAAAGATCACCTGTATTTTATATGATTTTGGAGGGAGAAAATGAATTACTGCTATGACGATGATAAGGCTCTACATTTAAAAACCATTATTACAGAGAAAGTATTGAAATTATATTCAAGTACATATATGTATATTTATGGGCGTGCATTCATTTGAGCAACATTTATTTCAGCGAAGCCCAGCTTAGCAACATTCATTTGAGCAAGTATTCACTTGGGCGACGTTCATTTCAGCGACATTTTCAGATAGTAAATATTATGAAATAAATTACGTCATTATAAAACGTCATAATAGAGTGGTGTTCAAATTCAAATAGGAAAAGTCTCGAAGGAGCAACTGAGGCTCTTATGGGATTTCGTCTCAACTCCGTAAGCTTATGTGGAGGCATGCATTTACAAAATATATTGATTAGGTTGACATTCAAACACTTCTAGGAGTAGGATCTCTAAAAAAGATGTGCAGTCTTCAATCATTTTCGTTGTCCAATGTTATGAATGTAAACCTTTGAATTATGAGCCTTTTTTGACTTGATTCAAAACTGTATTACTTGTATTTAGTTATTTTTAGGAGAAGGCTTCACGGATCATTGTGGGTGATTTTTCATCATTCTGCTAGCTTCAATGAATGCAGAAATATTCAACATTCTTAAAGGAAGAAATAAACTATAGATAGTCTCTATCATTAATGTTAAATGTATAAACATTTGAATTCTTCTCATTAAGAATATGGATCGGAAACCTTTAAAAGACCTAGATGGAATTATCTATTTCAAATTTGTCGTAGCCCTGATTTCTGAACTTGCCTCCACAATGACTGGCCCAAATGAAAAAAAAAAAAATCCAACACTTAAGTCAAAAGAAAAACCTCCTTAGTTGTAGATATCGTATTTATTTCATAATCAGCTAAAACACTAATGGGATAAAAATGTAATTCCGTATGTGTTCCTCATTAATCCATCCCAAAATCTGCTGTATGTATCACGGCTTTTTTTTTTTTGGAAGAAGTGCATATACACATGGAATGACTGTGTCTATGATTAGTACCATAAACAATTGGTAAAATATAATTGGACTAATTTTAAAAGTTCCATCCACTAAACAATGTTGGTTATTTCTAAACACTTTTTTGTTGAATATATACTTTTCAGGGTTTTTAGGGTTACTCCAAAATAACTTGTAGTAAAATTAATTCACTCCTAACTAGCCGCATGCTGTTTATTTGTCTGTTTCAATAACATTAGGAAGTAAGTTTCCTTCTTCATGTCATAGAAACTCCCATTATCCCCAAATTTTCTAAATTACCCCATTTGGGCCAAACATTAATAAGAGCCCCCTAGTAGTTAATTTTTTCATTTGAGTTTCACAAATATCAAATATTTATTTATTCATAGTTCGTCTGACCAACTGTTTGCTTTTCCCCGGACATTTCCTTTTTTAACAGCCTGTCCAGGGTGTCTGTTGATTTTTATAAATTGATAAAATGTCAGGGTTTCATTAGTTTGATCACGATTAATAGATTATATTTTAAAAGAACAGAAATCTATCTTTTATTGCTCAAATTATGAAATGGTGACTCCAAAGATCCTCAATAGGAGAGGAACCGTTTTTTTATTTTGGTTTTTGGCTACTTAAAAAGAAAAATACCCCCCTCCCTCAAAAAAAATTAATAATATAAATATTTAAGCCTGTGGACACCCTGATATCAAAATTATATATATCTATGTTGTTGTTTTTTTCAGTGTGAATATAGATCGTAATTATTTCATAATTGAAAATTCAAACAAAAAAGGACGTACATAGTTAGAATAAATTAGAAGTACTATCACAGTATTTTAAAAATGAACAAAAACATCATTGCACATGCGTCAACATAAAAATACTTAAACATATTTTTTGAAGGCATGTTTTTCTTTCCTCTCCAGACTCTTCACTCACTTAATTCCTTTTCTCCAATATATCATTGAGTATACATATACTCCATTTGTGACGTAGTATCGATCAACTCTCTGTTGACGTCACGACGCGGCAATCCTTTTCATTTATTTAATTCAATAGAAACAAAGAAGAGCCATTTCGAATCCCTCTGGTCTAGAGAATTCCCTGGTACGTCAGTAAGTTTTAGACGAACTTAGCGAGAGTCATCCTCTCTAAAAGCGTATAAAATAGAGATTGACTTCCGAATTGAAATAGTGTTTTTAAAACTATTATTTAAAATCGGAATCTGTATGTGAATTTTTTTCGGAATCTGTATATGAAATTTTTTTCGGAATCTTCCCATCACTAATTTGTATACTTTATCAATACTTTATTAATCCTCTCAACTTCTTTTCATTTAGATCCACAGAATAACCATTACTGAAAGGTAATTATAATTTGTAGTCATTTTATCAAATGGGACTTAAATGGTTTTAATTGGTTTTTTGTATTATTTTGCCTCAAAATGAGTGAGTAACCAATTTCTTTGGAAATGCTCATTGAGTGGGATCCGGGGAAACATTGGGATTCCGTTAGTAAATAATAAATACTGTGGATTAAAGATAAGAATGATCCACATTTTCTCACTTATTTAGTAGAAATTTGAATGTTTGACAGATCAAAAGGATCAGTCACAATAGGTGATGCAATTTTCCTCGCATTGTTCATTCTTCATTAAATACTTTATAAACATGTTTGTTTGCCCAGAATAAGGCCCTAAAGATGTTTTTAAGAGTGAGTTTCTCCTATCAGAAATATCTAATAATATAATCATTAATATGTAATACTAATTATTTACATAAGTATCCAAAATGTTATCTTTTTATATACTTTGGATATTAAAAAAATCTAGATATTTAACTTTTCATCAGAAAAAGAGCAGTTTTTTTAATACATATTTTTGTGTATTTTGCAAGTCAATAGTTCAGCAATTTAAAAGATCTATTGACTTACTTCTTAAAGATATTATTTATTCAAATTATATTACTTTCGAACACAAACTAAATATCATTTAAATTTTGTAACTGTTCCTTCCTATGGGAACAGTTACAAGGTTTGATGAGTTAAAATCAAATTCAATGTTTGAAAAAACTACTTTAAATCCTCTTTAAATACATTTAAATAATAGCGACTGGTCTTTTGAAATATGAACACTTAAAAATTCAAAACAAAACAAAATAAATCTTGTTGAATTTTAATATCCAAAGTATTCAAATTTTAATGAACCACTCGAAATTATATATATCTAAATTTTGGAGTATTTGAGTGAAACCAGGATTGAGTAATTGTGCCAAAATCAAAAAGTGTATCAACTTTTCCCGGTCTTCCTTACCAATTTAGTTTAACGTAATATGGAGTCCTATTATTAGAACTATAAACAATTGAACCAATGGTTTGAAACAATGTATATATTATACTTCATCATAGTAATGATACCACATACAACTTTTTCCATAGAGTAAAAATGTATGAAGGTCAAATCGTGCCGTTTATAATTATGCTATAACCTACATAAATAACCCATCATTGTGCGTACCTACATATCTATATAATTACTATGATATTGAGTAAACGTATTAAAAAATGAGTTCGAATCATTTTTATTAAAAAATAGTTTAGTAAGGATGAAAATAAAAGCATTCCAGTTATACATTACGTCCTATAGGGCCTTTTGTTTTTTCATTTTTGTCGAATTTTGATAACGAGTAGTGAGGAAAATATATCATAAGGTAAGAAAATAGCCAATGGAAAATTTCATTGTTTTACGGAAAAAAATTCAAAAAAATTAATATTTGGAAAAAAATGTTACAAATTAAATTTTTAAGTAACAAATTCCAAAAATTAAATTTAAAAAAAAAACTACATAGCTATTCATAGAAAATTTAATTTTTTGGAAGAAAATTTCAAAATCTACATCTATTCACAAAAAAAATAACTTTTTGCTCTGTTGTATAATTTCCACGAATATCCTTTATTTTTGTATGAAAATGAATCTTTAAAAAAAAAAAAATTACACCTATTTTTGCGTAAAATTTTTTCGTCCTGATCAAAAAATACCTATTGAAAAATTAAAAATTCTTAACTATTTTTTTTTTTTTTTTTGGGGGCACCAACCTGCCCCCTGAGGACGCCCCTGCTATTAGAAAATGATTTCTAATAAGTTTCATAGAAACAAAGTCAAAGAGTTGTTTGATTTTTCAACTTTTGTCGGATTTTGATAACCACAAATGCTGAATAATTTATGTTCTAAGAAAATATCCTATACAAATTTTCATTATTTTTCGATGATGTCATCTTTAGGTCGCAAAGTTTGATTTTTTTATTCTGTCAATATACAGTAAAATTCGGATAAAGGATACTTCAGATAATAAATAAGTTGAGTATATCCAGATTCTTCTTATATCCAAAGCATATAAAAAACCACAATTTTTTGATACTTATATAAATAAGTAACTTTGAAACTTTCCAAATGGCCTAATCCAAATTAGAAATAAGTTGAACAAAAAACCTCCCTAATATTTAATGTGAAATGGCTATTACATAAATACCTATGTGATTCATTGAAATCCTTTTCAAATGCATACCTATATGATTTTGTGCAAAAAAAGTGTACACAATAGAAGATCATACTCAAAAAAATTGGCAATGAATAGAAGATGCCATGAAGGACAAGGAGCCAGATGTGTAATCACAAAAGCCTTCCAGCAGTCTAAATCTTTTTTATTGGCCCTACATTAATAAATAACCAACTGTTGATTTAAAAAAAAAAAAATATTTTTCTATCTCTCTTTGTCCAAAGAAAATGTACTAATAGAACCTTCCCATGTGATTTCATCTTTGTTGATGTCCGCCTTTTGAAAGTGATAAAAATAACCAAATTTTAACAAAATAAATTAATATATTTAGTAATATGCAAATATAAAATATATTTTTAAAAAATCCATCTATAATTAAAATTAATCTGTATTTTTTTGTTTTTCTTTGTTGATCTTAATACATTAGTTAATCTGTATTAAAAAAACAAAGTTTGTCTGTATTAATATAGAAATATAGGAAAACGAGTAACGGGATGCACTGTAAAGTTTGAACTGTAAACTATTTTGATCCAAGAAATAACAATGGGGTTGTATTAATGAAATAGTGTGGGCGTGCAAATATAGAGTCGAACGTGTGTACAGGGTGCACTATATATAGTGCTCTGTGATGTAAATTATATAAATATTTTTGATATAAGAGCTAATATATAGTCGTATTAATGAAATATTGCAGGCATGCACGTATATCAAAAGCACTGTTTCTGTTCGTTTTTTGTCTATTATGTATAGTAATACAATTCACGTGAAATTTTAGGTTATGATGAATATTTGAATTAAATAAAAAGGTTGGTATGTTAAAAATAATTTTGTTTGTTTTTCTTAGGAAGTGCTTTAAAGATTAAAAATACTATGCACTCATCCCAAAATATATATATTATTTTCTCAAACTTATATTATTCTTCTTTAATTTTTGAAGACAGATCTGAAGGCATGAATTGATATCAATATTGAGTTTTTAATTGTCAAAGTGTGTATCAAAAACGTAAAGTAACACAAAAGATTTGCTTGAAAATTATCTTCTTTATTTTTAAAGCAAAATTTATTTTTTAGCCTACCCTAATTACTTCGGCAATAGATATGGAAGAACTGCCTTACATTAATATGAATAAGCATTTTAACTAGAAATTTAAACCTCCTAACCAAAACCTACACCTAAATACAATCGAATATTTAAATAAGCCAAGTACAAAATTAGATAAAACAATCACATACTTAATATTTCAAAACATAGTCCTCAATCCATTGGTCTCCCTCGATAAAAGCGTTCATATCTCCATACATTATTTTTTTACACTAGACATGTATCTTGCTGAATGTGACAGTTTTTATTTAAGAATATCAATAGCATGATCCCAGGAATCACGGCCTATCCTTGGTATTTTTAAAGAAAAAACACCATATATAGCTTCAGAGAACAAAACTAAAGATTTATGAAAAAAGGGTGTTTGCTCTTATAAAAAATAATTGTTTAGGCCCCCAAAATGGGCGACATCAACAATACTGACCTCACGTGAAAATGTTCTATATAGATCCTAATATGTATGCTAAAGTATATTGTTTTAGCAATATACAGGTGTTCGCGTCTAAAACTGAACACTCCTTTAATTTTTAGGGGTTTTTCCTAGTCTACAGGCTTGAGGGCTTGACAAAGGGTTCCCTTGTAGACCTTAAGGCCAAGATCTTTCTTAACTAGACGGTACATGGTCCTTCTGCTGACGTTCAACTCTCTGGAGAGGCTGCTGACGGTGACCTTGCCTCTCTTGTCCTCGACAGACTTTTTCACGGCAGCAACCATTTCGTCCGACCTTCGAGGCCTTGACTTAGATATTGTGGTCACCTCAGGAGTCCCTTTGGCTACCACGCTTTAAACGGTGGTGCGGCTGCAAGTCAGAACCTTGTCAATTTCAGTTGAAGTTTTTCCCCCCGCGGAAAGTTCCAAAATTGCGACTCGACGTCTCTCCATATTATCGGCAGTTGTTTCACTGTTGCTATTTAGATTTTGTTGGAGTTTTGTTTATGACTAGTCAAGACCCTTGCCTCAAAGTATAAAACCGGTTTCAACTCAATAAAATCACGAATATGTGCATGGTGTAAAATTTAAAGAAGTGTTCAGTTTTAGACGCGCACACATGCACATTCTTATTTACATAATGTAGGGAATAAATTAACTATTAAATTTGTAAGGAAAGTATATTTTTTTTCACATCAATTGGAATTTAATATAGACCTGTAGTTCTTTTTTGTGTTTATATCCCATTTTATTTCTTAAATATAACAACAATGAACACTCAAAATATGGTCGATTAAAATTTTAAGCTCCACCGTTAATAAAACGTTCTTCATATATTTATACCTAAATTCTCTACGAATCTCCAAAATTGCAAACCCTTTTTTTTCACTATACGATGTGTAACTAATTTCAACATCAAGGCCTTTTTAAAGCAAATTATTATTATTATAACACTTGAAGTAATAGATTCGTAATTTGTTTTTTTTTTTCGTCAAGGAAAAAATAAATCATGAATAAACGGCTCACGTTGGAACTAATCACATAGTCGATTTTAATTACTCATTCTCTCTTCACATCCTTAAGGTTGACAGTAAAATAAAAAACATCGTAGAAATTGTTGGTTCTATGATGACGTAAGAACAATGATTAACTCCCCAACTTGTCAAATAAATATAATTTTATATCCCATATAAAAAAAGTTGATTGTTTGACTTACGAGTATTTACTTTGGCATTTAACATATTCCTATAGATAGATATGAATATACTCGTATTTTCCACTTCCCGTGGGACCCATTTTTAATTTCGGAATCACGAGAGATTTTGATTACGCTAAAAAATACATTTTTTGCTGTTATGTTCTTTAATAAAGGACAATTTTTTAGCTCAGAAAATCCGGGGATACCGTTATCTGTAGGGAAATTAGTGTATGACGTAATGGAGCTGCAAGAAAGTCAGAACTTAGAAGGCACTTGCCTTAAGCCTCATACAACATAAAATGGAATTTAAAATATATTTTTACAAAAAGACAATAAAAAATATAAGTATAGACTTTTTTTCAAAAATAAATGTTGATTTAATAATAAAAATCTATATTTATTTCTAAAATAAACGCCAACGAATGAAGTATGGACACAAAATTTGAGAGAAGGCCTTAAAAGGTCATGTAGTAAATAAAATATATGATACTTTTAACTTATTTTCTACTAAAAAAGAGTGATTTTAAAAAGGAAAAGGTTTCCTCAATTTATTTTCTTTAAAAATAAAAATATTGAAATGGAAAGACGATAGAAATTATTCTCTATAGCTCAATGTGCGTAGGTTAGCGTCTCGGCCGTACCCAGAGAAGGAAATATACTGAATATATTTGGACTTTAAATACAATTCATTGTTTAGATGGAGTAAATTTAATACTATAATGTTTGCTTATACTTTATCAGCGCAACTCCATCTGACTAATTTAAGGAACATTAAATGAAAGAAAATGTCCTTTGATAATGATAATTAATTGCCCGATACAGCGGATATTAACAAGTATCACTCCCACCTTCTACTCGTGCTCTTTTTACTTTGCAAAAATGGCATCCTTATGTAAAACTAGTACATTTTTATATGTTACTAACCCTTCACCACTATGTATACCTAAGGATGTCATTTTTGTAATGAAAAAATAGGTTTATAAATATTAACAGCTCCAAAATTATAATTTCGATTTTGATTGACCTAATTTTTTTTTTTTTTTTTAGAAAAAAGAATTCAAGAAATCAAAAGAAAAACAAAGCAACAGCTTTTAAGGAAAAAAGTTTATTAATTTCACTAAATCTCAATTTAAAATGGCTAAATATACAAAAAAAGTCCTTAGCTAGACATTATTCAGATAAATAAAGAATTGCTTTTAATCTGATTGAATGTTCTGAAGCATACGGAAAAGATTTGGCGAAAAAATGTAGATTGAAAGGAATAAAATCATTTTTATATATCTTAGGGATTATAATATCACAGTTCACTAGGAGAAGCTTAATTAAGTCTGACTCCTTCCTTCCCTTTGTGATCTTTTTTCCTTTACAACAATGAGTATAGTGATGTAAATCGTGAGTAGTTTTAGTTTTTGTCCCGCTTCTTTGTAATTTGTAATCTGAAGAATGAATTTTCTTTTCCTTATCTTTTGTCATTATTATTTAACTTCAAATTAGTGAACTTCTTTTTCTACTACATTCAATTATAGTTTAAACCTAATTGAACATACGTGTGTGCTCATAAAAAAAAAGGAAAGTAACCCTTAGGGTTTGTTCCGGAGTTATAATTGTAAGTCCTTGTTGGACTCGGAGTAGAATGGAGGATATAGTTATGTACTAGTTTATTTCTTTATATCCCTCCTCCTTTGTCACAGCTGATTGCCACTGATCTAATGAAACGTCTTGACAGCTAAGTATCCCTCCTTCAAATATTTTTTTAATTTTTAGGGTTACCATGTTGATTTTCGGATTATTTTTGTAATATGCCCAACTTTTAAACGAATTTCATTACAACTTATGTATAACTAGTTCCGGTACAACAAACATCACTAGTAACTTTGAACAATTTTGCGGTATCATTTATAAGGGGATTAATGATACTTTTGTGGGTAAGTGGACTCTTGTCATTGTTTGATTTGTTTTAATTGTTGTTTTTTGTTTTAAATATTTGAATGTTTATATCAACAACCTAATAACATATTTTGTTATAAGTATGTAGCTTTAATGTAAATAATTGGTATAAGCTATGCATCCGTGTGCTTATATATTATGTAAAGAAAGAAAAACTGGATTGTTTATGACTGCATACCTTACTAATTTTATTACAATACTTTTACCTACTATGGCATGTATCCATGTCACTTAACTAGTTGGTTGAATGATGTACAACTGAAATACCTAGCACTACGTATTTACATCCTCATAATGTATCGGACGTTCAAAAGTCTTTGACTACCTATATGACGATGATTTAAGATATTTTGTATATCAGCTGAAGCTGGTATTCTTAGTTAACGAATGAGTGATGTAGCATTGTTACATGAGTATGTTATTTATTAATAAAAATGGAAGTAAAATGCTAGAAATAGAACGATGGGTTTTATTGGACAACACACTTGGGAGAAATTAACTTGATGTGCGTAAGTTCGCACCCGAGTCATTCATAGAAAAGGAAATATACTTTATGTATATGGACTTCAAAGAATATTCCAAGGTCAGAAGGAGTAAATTTAATAATACTATAATATTTGCTTATATAATCAATATATAAGCTTTGACCAATTAAAAGAACACTAAAAAAGTTAAAGATTACCACATTGGTCTATTCCGTTCTTAGCAACTCTGACATTGTAATTGGTTGAAAGTTAAACATCATACTGTGCACAAGATTAAAAAGCTTGCGGAGTTTAAAGTTAGGCTCAGGGATCGGCCAAGAAGTGGCAGAGCAATGAGCCTGGATGATAGAAAACTCGAATTTCTGGCCCAAAGAAATTCCCTGATCTGAATTTTTTAACTTTTGAATATGGTGGAATAATGATTTCAAAGTCTGAAGAGTCTACCACAGTAACATCGCCGATCTCAAAGCCACTGTGGAGTCCCATTGCAGGAGAATGTCACACATTTACATAACTAAAGTATTTACTGCTTTAAAACCCCGTGTGGAGGCTTCAATTGAAGCTGGTAGAAATCCAATTCATAAATAAGAATCTTCCTAATCTGTAAATGAAAAAGTATTATTAATATTATCATGGTAAACCTCATTCTGATCTGTTGCACACGGTTATTTGTAGTACAATCAAAGTGGTCAAGGACTTTTCCAACACCCGGTAACTACCTATACAAATATACATAAGACTAAGGGATAAGCATTTTTATGTGGTAAACTTCAATATTGCTAGTATGCTAACCTTGCAACCCTCACAACCCTCACAAGGTTAATTCTTGGTCAGAATTATTCAATGTGTTGAAATTAAAATGTTCATACATTTCTTAGTACAAAAATAGGGTTAGGTTGTTTGAAAATATCTCAATATTGAAGATTTAAAAAAAAAATCTTTTTATTTTATTTTTTCTTTCCAATTTTACCTCTTCAAATTTTAATTAATAAAAATTACTTAAAAACTACTTTAATAAATTGAAAACAAGTGAAAAGAAACAAAAAAATAAATTTGAAATATTTGAGACGTTTCCACTTCTTCAACGCGATTATATACATTTTGTCGAGTGATTTGGTTATTTCATTTATAAGAATTTACTGTTTTGTAAAAAGGAGTATTATAAGGGTAGTCTATTGAAAATATTAACTTTGAGGGTAGAATAATTTTTTATACTACAATAGATTGACAACCCCGGGGAATGCAAAATTTCTACCAAAGAAAAAAAACCTAAGAATATAATTTATCTTTGAGTGCAGAATCCAAAAATCATCTCAGTTTTTGTCTGGGTCAGGTTTTAGAAATATCTGAGATTATAGTAATTTGGGACTATTATCGTTCAGTCATTTTTCATCAATAAGACAATCCCCAAATTATAGTACGATGAATAAAATTGATGTAAAAGGATTTTTAATGATTATAAAAGTGTTTTTATTGGTTCTGTATCTTGTTCTGAACTCGACTTATTTCCATTTTTATGTTGAAAATGATGATTTACGATTTAACTTTTGACGATCAAATTATTTAAGGTGACAAGATAAATCTTCTAAAAATTCAAATTGTGGATCCTTTCTTTCTTCAACATCTTCATATGTTGGATACATATACATAGAAATAAATAGATACAACAGTCAGAAACACCACAGAATAAATAAAAAATTGGGACTAGGTGTGTTCTTTTGCTAGAAGAAAGGGTTACTCACTCAAAAATAATATACCTTCTTTCAAAAATTATTTTAAAGAATGATAATTTGATGTTTTTCTATCATAAAAGCATTTATTTGATGACGCTTTTTAAGATATAAAAAACATTTCTTTGATAACTTTTTCTCCTTTTTTATTGATCTTCATTAATTTGATTTTTGCCTATTTTATACATCAATTAGCTTCAAATTAGAAAATATTTATACAAATTGATTCTCCAAATATTGCTTGATTTGTCTGAAATGGGAGGCTCATTACTAGTCTTGTGTTGATCCTTATTTAGGATCGAGGGCTATAGTCCAGTCCCACTTATCAGTCCTTAAAAAAAGTAAAATTGATCCATCGTGACGTCATTGAGGGTGTTTTAAATAATTAAAAATATAATATGCTCGTATTGTAATGAAAACATGAATATTTTTTGTTAGCTATGTGATATATCTTATTAGACTGAATTAACCATAACCATTTTTAGAGGAAAAATCCAAGGACAGACAGGTAATGACCAATATATGGGCGTCCACAATGTCCATACACCTCCTCCAAATTAAATAACTTTTGCTTAATACTAGAATTTTTTTGTTCAGGACGAAAAAAAAATTACCGCAAATAGAGGTGACTTTTTTGTATTTTTAAGACTTATTTTCATAAAAAAAGGTAATTCTGAGATACAGCATAGGCAAAATTTTTTTTTTTTTTTTTGTGAATAGTTATGAATTTTTGATATTTTTTTTCTAAAAACTTTTTATTTGAAATATAATTTAGTGTAAACAGCTTTTATTTTCTGTGAATAAATGTAGATTTTGAAATTTTTTCCAAAAATTATTTCCAAATTTTTTTTTATTTATTGCAAAAACCAGGCCTCCCCAAAATATAACTCTGGAGACGCCCTTGCAATAAAACCGACTAATAAATGGACTAGACCAAATAAATACGGACTGTCCCAACACTAGTCATTAACCGCCCCGCCCCAACAACCTCCTAAGCCTATGCACATATAATATGTACCTATTGATACAATCAATTTCGAGTTTTCATATAAGAGTTTCAATCTCTATGTTGAAACGTTACTTGTATTTCGTTTGTTTGGAAAGCTTATAATCATATGTACCTTTTAACATCAATTTTACACCATAGGTTAGGGTACTTAAGCTGTAATATCAATGTTAATATTGACTATTTTTGGTGTCAAAAACACCTTTCGTACAGTTTAAAATTACAGTATGCATTTTGTTACGCTCTGCGCATGTGCAGAACGTTTTACTTGTGCCTAGAGAGCGATAACCCGGAAATAATGTACTCGATGTAAATTTGTTATAATAACGCAGAATTGAATGGTTATACAATAGTACAACTATGTCGCATATAAAAACAAACTTGATTTGCATTAATTGGAGCCACCAGTACTTTCAGACAGTCCATGCACTGTGTTAACCTGTCCGGCAGAACAATTTGCCCATCCCGGACGTCCGGACTGGTGTTTATGTAAAGCCCTGAAAATATATATTCTATGATTCGTATCCTCTTATAATTTGCAACCATTTCAACGTTGAATGTGCAGGTCCAATTCTCAAAAATATTCTTCCAAATCGCATATGTCAACTTACCCCTAACGACTCTTCCACGTCAAAAATGAAAATCTAATTGAATACGATTAACAATATCTAACCCTTAAAGTATTAGCATAAATTCTTACGCCCTTTTTATTGTTTAAAATAAAATCTTTTGTAGTTCAATTGATTTCCAAAATCAAATTAATGAACATGAAAAAAAATTCTCTCTGACCGTAAATTCAAAAAAGGAATCACAGGTCAGGGTTGTTATAAAGTACTCATAAATACGATTGTAAATACGTGGAGGATGAGTGTTACCGAAATAACCCTTTACAAAAATTGTGTTGCTATTTTTGTCGAATAGAAAGTGTTTTTTGTTAAAAAAGGAAGGTATATTGTCAAAATTTATACATTTTTTTTGTCAATATTTATACA